>NC_057867.1:81267560-81567560 GCF_019393635.1 Dromiciops gliroides | reverse complement strand
AGTTGGGGGATAAGAGGAGATAGAGAGGCAGAGGAGGGGAGATAGGGAGAGAAAGGAGAAAGTCTGTGTGTATGAGAGACAGACAGAAGCAGGATGGAGGATATAGGGAAAGGAGTGAGAGAAGAAATAGAGTCTGTGTGTATGAGAGATGCAGAGAAGGGAGATAGAAAGTGGAGAAGAGATGGGGAGTGTGTGGGATTTGCAGATAAAGAGGAGATAGAGAGGCAGTGGAGAAGGAAAGAAAGTTGGGGGGAAAGAGGGAGATAGGAAGAGAGAAGCTAGGGAGAAAGGGTTTATGTGTGAGTGTTTGAGAAGGGGGAGAGAGTGAGAGAAGAGACATAGGGAGAGGAGAGTATATGTGTGTATGTGTGATTGGGAGAGGTAGGGAAGGGAGAGAGAAGGAAAGAGAGGAGAGAATGTGTGGGGATGAGAGGGAGGGAGGGGACATCCTTACCTTACGAAGAGTGCAGAAGTACCAGGTCTGTTGCTCAGGCTCCACTTCTGGGTCGCAGATCCAGGGCTGAGTGAGGAGGGGTTGCAGGCCTTGGGCTGTGGCCTGAAGAGGAAGTTCAGAAGCAGCAGCAGCATCTGTGTGGCTCTGATGCTGTGAGTGTAGTGGGGTCTTGGTTCCAGTCTGAAGCCTGTGGAGGAATGACCAGGAGAGGAACCTCAGACCGGAGGGCCAGTGCTCAGACTTTACCATGGGGCAAGTAAAAACTTCTGGGCCGGGGCAGCTAGGTGGTGCAGTGGATAGAGTACCGGCCCTGGAGTACCTGAGTTAAAATCCAGCTTCAGACACTTAACACTTACTAGCTGTGTGACCCTGGGCAAGTCACCTAACCCCAATTGCCTCACCCCCCCCCAAAAAAAAAGAAAGTAGTAGAATGACCCCAGAGGACCCAAGCTCAGCCCTAACATAAATCACCAAATTAGAAAATAGGCTACAATAATGAGCAAATGAAAACAATGCTACCACAACAACTATGCCCATTATAGGAAGAATAACTTCTAAACTTAAAGGAGAGAACTCCAAAACGTCTACAGTCAAAAAGCATCCAAGAAAATGCAGCTTGGACACTACTAGTCTAAGCAGAATTCCTCTGTAAGTGCTAGAAGACAAATTTGGGGGGGGGGGAACCGCCTTGACTTTGAGAATGGACCTGGTATAAGCTAATGACTCTGAGGCATCAAGAAATAGTCTCTCTCTCTCTCTCTCTCTCTCTCACTCACTCACACACACACACACACACACACACACACACACACACACACACACACACACACACACACACACACACACTCTATCTCCCTTCTCTACTATTTCTTCTTTCCCCCAACTCACGCACACAAACACTCCCCTTCCCTACTACTTCCACACATACTCTCTATCTCCTCTCTCCCTTCTTTTCCTATCTCCTCCTGACCCCTTCTATCTTTCTTACATACACTCACACTTAACATTCTGTCCCTCTCCTACACTCTCTAGTCTATCTCCTCTTTCTTCCTCTCTCCTTTCTCCCCATTCTCCCCCACATACATACACTCATCCTTCCCTTCTTTCCTTATCTCTCCTCTCTACCTCTTGTCGAATACTCCCATTCTCCCACACACTCTCCCCCACTCACACATAAACACTCTTTCTCTACCTCTCTCTCTCTCTCCCCAAATCTCTGTTCTATCTCCTCTTTCCACCCAACTCTCAGAGAGAAACACACTCCCTCCCTGTCTTCTCTTTCTCCCTATCTCTCCCGCCTCCTTCCCCCACTACAACTCTCCCTATCCCTTGTCTTTCCTCTCAAACTCACACACTTGACCCTCTCTCTCTTCCTCGCCCACCCACACACTCTCCCCACTCTGCCTGTCTCTATCTCCCCTCCCTTCATTCCCTATCTCTTCTCTCTCCATTCTCTACCTACCTCCCTCCCTCACACTCACACACACACACACACTCTACGCTCTATCTCCCTTTCCTCTCTCCCTGCCCAAAACACTCTCTCTCCTTTCTCCCCTTCACACATACTCTTTCCCTCCCTATCTCTTCCTTCCTTCCTTTCTCTCTCTCTCTCATACACACACATATGCACACATACTCTCTCTCCCTCTCTGTCTCTCCCACTCCACTAGTAGAGTGGATGGCTGAGGTGGGCCCAGACTTAGGCCAGCCTACAGCTTTTACTGCACCAGAAGGTGCACTTTACCTTAAAGAAGATTGGAAGTTTCCTTGTAAGTCAATGAAGTGGCGTTTTTTTGCTGTTTCTCATGGATGAAATGGCACGTCCACAACCACAATTTGAAGGAAGCCTGATGAGAGAAAAAGCCTTCTATGAAATAAGGGTGAAAAGGCACAGAAACAGAGACTGACAAATGCAGAGAATGTTAGAAAATATGGAATCCTAGACTTCGACTTGAAAGGGACTTTTCAGGTCATCTGGTTGGTTGAATTCCCTCATTTTAGGAATGAGGAACTGAAGCTCTGAGACATTAAGTGACTTGCCCAAGGTCACATAGGGAGCATTCAAGGTCACACTCAGTAGCAGGGCCTAGATGTAAACTTGGGTCTTCTGACTCCCAAATTTGTACTCTGTTACACAGAGAGAGAGAGTATACAAAGGCAAACAACATAGACCTACCTCACTGATGCCAAATTTTCAAACAAAATCCCTACAGAGTGATCTGTCTAGGAAATGATTCACTAGGACTAGGTGAGATTCATAAAGATGGTTAACAGTAGGAAAGCAATAAGCATAATCACAGAAGCAGCCAAGATAACAAAAAACCCACACGATTACCACAAGAGCTTCAGAAAAACCTTTGCTAAAGACCTAGCTCTCCTTGTTGGGAGTGGAGACACTAGAAGACATTTTAGTGACAAGAGAAATCAAGCAAACATGTCCCTTTCCTCCATTCTTATGGCATCATTCTAGAAACTCTAGCTGTAGCGATAAAACGAGAGCAAAGGTGGACTCAAACCACCAGTGACCAGAGAAGGTGACCAAGTCCAGGGAGGCCCAAAGCTGTTCTCCCATATGTCAATCCCTAGAGTGTGGTGGTTCAATGAGAAGGTTCACATAAAAAAAAACCCAACTATTTCAGGGAGCCAAGAAAAAGTCTTTAGCTACCAAGGAACCAAGTAGCCCAGAACTGTGGCAAAAGGATTAGGAAATGAAAGAATTAAGGCAGTTAAAAAAGAAAGGAAGGAGAAAAAAAATCACCATTTTAGATTAAAAGCTACATGTTCACATCATTAGGATCAAAGAAGGAGAGGTGAGCGCTTGCTAGTGTACACAGATGAGAAGACCCTCAGTCAGGGTGAAAGTAAGTTGAATGTGAGATATAAAAGTCCCCATTCCCTCCAGGAGCAAATATGAAAATCCTCTGCTTGGCATTCAAAGCCCTCTTCTTACTCCCTATTCCCCAACATGTACTCTTGGATCCTGGCTGTTGGATGAACAAGACCCTCCATCTCTCAGTTCTGGGCATTCTCTCTGGCTCCCATGCCTGGAATGCTCTTCTTCCTCCCTTCCAACCACTGGCCTCCCTGATTTCCTTTAAGACTCAACTAAAGGGGCAGCTAGGTGGCGCAGTGGATAGAGCACCGGCCCTGGAGTCAGGAATACCTGAGTTCAAATCCGGCCTCAGACACTTAACACTTACTAGCTGTGTGACCCTGGGCAAGTCACTTAACCCCAATTGCCTCACTAAAAAAAAAAAAAAAAAAAAAAAAAGACTCAACTAAAATCCCACCCTCCAGTGCACTGTCAGTGGAGTTGTGAACTGATCCAACCATTTTAGAGAACAATTTGAAATTTATGGCCAAAGGGCTATAAAATGGTGCATACCCTTTGCACCCAGAGATACCGCCACTAAATCTGTATCCCAAAGACATCAAAAAAGGGAAAATGACCTATTTGTACAAAAACATTGATAGCATCTCTTTTTGTGGTGGCTAGTAATTGGAAATTGAGAGGATGTCCATCAATTGGGAAATGGTTAAACAAGCTATGGTATATGATTGTGATGGAATATTATTGTGCTATAGGAAGCAACAAGCAGGAGAATTAAAAAAAAACCTGCAAAGACTTATGTGAACTGATGGAAAGAGAAGTGAGCAGAAGCAGGAGAACATTGTTCATAGTAACAACAATATTAGGGGCAGCTAGGTGGTGCAGTGGATAGAGCACTGGCCCTGAAGTCAGGAGGACCTGAGTTCAAACCTGACCTCAGACACTTAACACTTACTAGCTGTATGGCCCTGGGCAAGTCACTTAACCCCAATTGCCTCACCAAAAAATATAAATAAAAAAAAAAACAACAATATTATATAATGAAGAACGGTGAACGACTCACCTACTCTCGGCCATACAACGATCCAAGACAATGCCAAAGGACTCATGATGAAGCACGATCTCCTCCTCCAGAGAAAGAACTGATACCGTATCACTTTCTTTCATTTTTTTAGTCTTCCTGTACAAAATGACAACTATGGAAATGTTTCACACAATTGCACATGGATAACCTCTGTGTGTGTGTGTGTATACGTATATTCCTTATCATCTCAGGAAGGGGGATAGCATTTCAGCTTAAAACTTCAAAAAATGTTAAAAAATTGTTTTAACATGTCATTGGGGCAAGAATAAAATATTATTTAAAAAATAAAAATCTTACTTCCTACAGGAAGCCTTCCCCAACCTCTCTTAATTAATTGCAGAGCTTTCCCGCTGTTAATTATTTTCCTATTTACCCTGTATATAGTTTGCTTTGTATATATTTCTTTGCATGTTGTCTCGCCCATTAGACTGTATGCTCCTTGAGGGCAGGGGCTGTCTCTTGCCTCTTTTTGTGTCGCTAGTGCTTAATAGACTGCCTGGAATATAGCAGGCACTTAATAAATGTTTTTTGAATGGAAAAATTCACTGCTCGCACTGCAAGCAGAGGACGGTGAGATCTCTTGACCTCCCAGGGCAAATTGGGGAGGGAAGGGACTTTGGTAGGTGGGAGAATGTTCAGGGACTTTTCAAAGGAAATTGGTATGAATACAAGCAATGGGCATAACAGGCAACCTTTTGAAGGGGCTATGCTTTCCAGGATGATGGCTCACCCAAAGGGAGACGATGTATGTACCCTCCAAGGAACTACCAGCATTTAAGTCCCAGGATGTAAGTCCTAGAATTTCCAGGTCTTAGGATTGGCAAGTAACATAGGCCTATACCCCCAAAAATCATAGAAAGAGGGAAAGGATCTAGCGACCAAAATATTGACAGCAGCACTTTCTGTGGTAGCCCAAACTGAAAACAAAGGAGGGTTTAATAGGGAAAAGTGTGTGTGGGTGTGGGTGTGTGTAAATGGGAGACAGGTAGAAGGGAGAGAAAAGATAGGAGAGGAAGAGAAAGCGTGTGAGGGAGATAGAAAGTGGAAGAGATAGGGAAAGGAGGGAGAAAGTATGTGTGTATGAGAGAGGTACGGAAGTGAGATAGAGGGGGACAACATGGAGAGGAGGAGATAGGCAAAGAAGGGAGAGAGTGTGTATGTGGGAGAAGTAGAGAATGGAGAGAGGAGGTGGAGAGGAGATAGGGAAAGAAGGGTAAGATTAGATAGAGTGGGAATGTTAGATAAAGGGGAGAGAAGAAGAGAGGAGATAGGGAAAGAAGAGATAGACTGTGTATGAGTGGGGGGAGGAAGAAGTAGAGAAGGGGATAAAGACAAGATGGGGAAAGAAGGGAGGGAGGAGATAGAAAGACAGGAGAAAAATATCGTGTATGTGAGAGAGAGGACATAGGGAAAGGATGGAGAGAAAAAGGAAGAGAGGAGATTAGGAGAGTGTGAATGTATGTTGGGGGAGGTAGAAAAAGGAGAGGGATAAAAGGGATAAGGGAAGGTAGATAGAGAGTGTGAGTGTGACTGTGTGTGTGTTGGGGGAAAGAGGAGATTGGGAGAGAAAGACAGGTAGAGAAGGGAAAGAAAGGATATAGAGACAGAATGTTTATGTGTGAGTGTGAGAGAGAAGTGGAGAGGAGGAGAAGGGAAAGAAGGGTGAGAAGAGATAGTGTGTGTGAGGGGGGAGAGGAGAGTATGTGATATGGGAGAGGAGATAGTGAAAGGAGGGAGAGAGAAGATAGAGAATGTTTGTGAGAGATAGGAAAAAAGTGTGGGGGGAACTGGGAGAAAAGGCAGAGAGTGTGAGTGTGTGAGAAAGACAGAAGGGAGAGAGAGTGTTTTGTGTTACTGTGAGTGGGGGAGAGAGAGAAGATAGGGAAAGGAGGTATAGAGAGGAAGAGAGGAGATAGAGTGGATGTGTGTGAGTGGGGGGACACAGGAAGAGAGAGTTTGTGTTGGAGCAGTAGAGATGGAGAACACTGGTTAAGAGACTGTGTGTGTGTGTGAGAGAGAGAGAGAGAGAGAGGAGGGAGGGGAGAGGAAGAGGAGATAAGTAGAGAGTATTTATGTCTGAGTGTGTGAAAGGAGGGAAGAGAGAGGACACAGGGAAAGAAGGGAAAGAAAGGAGGTAGAGAAAGTGCTTTTGTGGGAGTGGGGAGAGTGTGGGTCAGGGGGAGTGTTAGAGAAGGGGGGAGAGATGGAGGGAGAGAGAAAGAAAGGAAGGAGATAGAGCGTGAGTGTAAGAGAGAGGTAGAGAAGGTCGATAAAGGCAGAGAGAAAGTGTATGTGAGTGTGTGGTGGGGGGAGAAAGGAGATAGGGAGACAGGAGAAAGAGTGTATGTGTGGGAGTGGTAGAGAAGGGGAATGTTTGTGTGTGAGAGTTGGGGGAAAGAGGAGACAGAGAGGTAGAGAAGGACTAGAGTGTTTAGGTGTGAGTGAGAGAGAGGAGAGATCTTGAGAGAGGGAGTGAGTGTGAGTGTGTGTGTGTGTGTGTGTGTGTGTGTGTGTGTGTGTGAGTGGGGGAGGTATAAATAGAGAAGGGAGAGAGTGTAGGTGAAAGGGAGCATTACAGAAAGGGGAGAGAGAAAGGAAGAGGGAAGACAGAGTGTGTGAGAGTGTGAGTAGAGCAGGGAGAGGAAATAGGGAAAGAACAGAGGGAGGACATAGTGTGTGCTTGTGTGAGTTGTAGAGAAGGGGAGAGAGAGGGAGAGGAGGTTGTGTTTGGGGGGGGGTGCTAGAGAAGGAGGGGACATCTAGCAGAAAGGATCCTTACCTTATGAAGGGTGCAGAAATGGCTGCCAAGTGCCAGATCTGTTGCTCACTCTCCACTTCTGGGTCGCAGATCCAGGGCTGAGTGAGGAGGGGTTGCAGGCCTTGGGTTGTGGCCTGAAGAGGAAGTTCAGAAGCAGCAGCAGCAGCAGCAGCATCTGTGTGGCTCTGATGCTGTGAGTGTAGTGGGGTCTTGGCTCCAGTCTGAAGCCTGTAGAGGAATGACCAGGAGAGGAACCTCAGACCAGAGGGGCAATGCTCAAACTTTGCCATGTGTCAGGTCACCATGGGGGAAATAAAAGCTTGTGGGGCCCCCATATGAGCTGTCCCTGAGATTCTGGAATAACCCAACACGCTGAGCTCCAAGAAAGTATTAGAATGACCCCAGAGGACACAAGCTCAGCCCTAACAGAAAGCACAAAGTTACAAAATAGGCTACAAGAATGAGCAAATGGAAACAATGCTACCACAATAACTATTCCAGTGATAGGAAAAGTAACTTTTTTTTTGGCCAAAGGATATGAGCAGGCAGTTTTCTGATGAAGATATAAAAGCTAATTTCGTTCTAAAGAATGAGTGGGTCAAACAACAAATCATAGAAACAACCAATAACTTCATCCAAGAGATGACGATAATGAGACAACATACCAAAATCTATGGGATGGAACCAAAGCAGTGCTTAGGGGAAATCTTATATCTCTAACTGCTTACATCAATAAAAAAGAGAAAGAGGAGATCAACGAATTGGGCATGGGACTTAAAAAGCTAGAAAAAGAACAAATTAAAAATACCCAACTAAATACTAAATTAGAAATTCTGAGAATTAGAGGAGAAATTAATAAAATTGAAAGAAGGAAAACTATAGAATTGATCAATAAAACTAAGAGCTGGTTTTATGAAAAAAAAAAACACAATAAAATAGATAAACCATTGGTTAATTTGGTTTGAAAAGAGAAAGAAGAAAACCAAATTACCAGTATCAAAAATGAAAGGGGTGATTTCACCACCAATGAAGTGGAAATTAAAGCAATAATTAGGAACTATTTTGCCCAACTGTATGCCAATAAATTTGACAATCTAAACGAAATGGATCATTATTTACAAAAATACAAACTGCCCAGGTTAACTGAAGAGGAAGTAAAATCCTTGAATCAGCCCATATCAGAAAAAGAAAGTGAACATGCCATTAATGAACTCCCTAAGAAAAAATCCCCAGGGCCAGCTGGGTTTACAGGTGAATTCTACCAAACATTTGAAGAACAATGAATTCCAATATTATTCAAATTATTTGGAAAAAATAGGTGAATAGGAGTTCTACCAAATTCCTTTTATGACACAAATATGGTGGTGATACCAAAACCAGGCAGAACGAAAACAGAGAAAGAACATTATAGACCAATTTCCCTAATGAATATTGATGCGAAAATCTTAAATAAGATATTAGCAAGGAGGTTACAGCTAGTGATCACCAGGATAATACACTATGACCAGGTGGGATTTATACCAGAAATGCAGGGCTGGTTCAGCATTCGGAAAACTATTAACATTATCAACCACATCAATAAGAAAACTAACCAAAATCATACGATTATCTCAATAGATGCAGAGAAAGCTTTTGACAAAATCCAGCACCCATTCCTAATAAAAACACTGGAGAGCTTAGGAATAGGGGGAGCTTTCCTTAAAATAACAAGCAGTATCTACCTAAAGCCATCAGCAAGCATTATATGAAATGGAGATAAATTAGAGGCCTCCCCAGTAAGAGCAGGGGTGAAACAGGGATGTCCATTACCACCCCTATTATTAATATTGTGCTAGAAATGTTAGCATTAGCAATCAGAGAAGAAAAAGGAATTAAAAGAATTAGAATAGGCAAGGAGGAAACAAAATTATCACTCTTTGCAGATGATATGATGGTATACTTAGAGAATCCTAGAGAATCAACTAAAAATTACTTGAAACAATTAACAACCTTAGCAAAGTAGCCGGATATAAAATAAATCCACATAAATCATCAGCATTTCTATACATGACTAACAAAGTGCAGCAGCAAGAGATAGAAAGAGAAATTCCATTTAAAGCAACGGTAGACAATATAAAATACCTGGGAGTCTACTTGTCAAGACAAACCCAGGAACTCTATGAACACAGTTACCAAGCACTTTTCACGCAAATCAAATCAGATCTAAATAACTGGAAAAATATCAACTGCTCATGGATAGGCCGAGCTAATATAATAAAAATGACAATTCTACCTAAATTAATGTACTTATTCAGTGCCGTCCCAATCAGACTACCTAAAAATTATTCTGTAGAGCTAGAAAAAATAATAACAAAATTCATCTGGAAAAACAAAAGGTCAAGAATATCTAGGGGAATAATGGAAAAAAAATGCACAGGAAGGTGGGCTAGCTGTAGCAAATCTGAAGCTTTACTATAAAGCAGCAGCCATCAAAACTATTTGGTACTGGCTAAGAAATAGAAGGGAGGATCAATGGAATAGGCTAGGCACAGGAGACACAGTAGTAAATGACTTTAGTAATGTACTGTTTGATAAACCCAAAGACTCCAGCTTCTGGGATAGGAACTCAGTATTTGACAAAAACTGCTGGGAAAACTGGAAGATAGTATGGCAGAAACTGGGCATAGACCAACATCTGACACCTTATACTAAAATAAGGTCAAAATGGGTGCATGATTTAGACATAAAAGGTGATACCACAGGTAAATTAGGAGAGGAAGGAAGGAAAAGTTTATTTTTCAAATCTTTGAAAAGGAGAACAGTTTATGACCAAACAAGAGATATAGAATATTATGAAATGCAAAATGGATCATTTTGATTACATTAAATTAAAAGGCTTTTGTACAAAGAGAAGCAATGGATCCAAAATTAGAAGGGAAGCAGAAAGCTGGGAAACAATTTTTATAACCAGTACATCTGATAAAGGCCTCCTTTCTCAAATATATAGAGTACTGTGTCAAATTTATAAGAATCCAAGTCATTCCCCAACTGAGAAATGGTCAGAGGATACAAACAGGCAGTTTTCTGATGAAGAGATCAAAGATATCTATTGCAATATGGAAAAATGCTCTAAATCACTATTGATTAGAGAAATGCAATAACTAAAAACAAATTTGGAAATCTTGATTATATGAAATTTAAATACTTTTGTATGAACAAAATTAATAAACTAGGATAGAAGGAAAGTAGTTGACTTGGGAAAAAAATCTTTCCATTCAATAATCCTGGTAAGGGAACTAAGAGAAGAAGAATGACAAACTCTTTAACCACCATATGAACCACAAGGTCATGATAGCATAGAGTCAGAACTGAAAGGAACCCGAGTAGTCATCCAGGCAAACTCCTAATTTCACAGAAGAGGAAACTGAGGTCCAGGGGGGGTTAAGTGACTTGCCCAGGGTCACACAGCTAATGTATCTGGTTCAGGATCCAAAAACATCTTCCTGACCCGACCCCTAAACCCACCTCCTGCCCCCATTAGAATGTGAATTCCTATATGTGTGTGTGTGTGTGTGTGTGTGTGTGTGTGTGTATATATATATATATATATCTATATGTATATGTATAGAGATATATAGATATAACCTATATCAGATTACCTTCTGTCTAGGGGAGGGAGGGGTGGGAGGGAGAAAAATCTGAAATTGTAAAGCATGTATAAACAAAAGTTGAGAACTATCTTTACATGTAATGGAAAAAATAAAATACCTCATACATAAAAAAAAAAGAATGTGAATTCCTTGGGGCAGTCAGGTGGCACAGTGGATAGAGCACCAGCCCTGGAGTCGGGAGGACCTGAGTTTAAATCCGACCTCAGACACTTAGCACTTACTATCTGTGTGACCCTAGGCAAGTCACTTAACCCCAATTGCCTCACTAAAAAAAAAAAAATGTGAGTTCCTTGAAGGCAGAAACTGTTTTTTGTCTTTCTTTGTATCCTCAACATAGCACTTGGCATACAGTACTTAATACTTATTGATTTGACTCTAAGTCCAAGGCTCTATCCACTATACCATATTGCCTCTCATGGCTCAAAATCACAAAGAGAGAAATGCCAATCGAAACAGTTCCGTTCGCTTCACACCTGGTACGATGGCAAAGATGGGAATAGTCAACGTTGCAGGAGTTGTGGAAAGACTAGCACACAATGGGATCATGTGAATAGAGTTCCTAGAATGTCCCTACCCTTGGACAGAGTTTGTACTGTGAGGACAGTGCTTAAAAAAGTGCTGCATATACACCAAAACATGGGAAGATACCCGAAGTGATGCGGCACAAGAAGCTCCACTAGGGAAATACCATACACATTGACAGGGCAACGATCAAAACGGAATTCTATGAAAATCCTAAGAAGACAGTGAAAAACATTTCACTAAGTCCCAGAAGAGCACAGACTGCACAAAAATACTTCAGTAGAGCTCCACGAATGTACATAAGAACACCAAAGAGCATCAGAAATTCCTTCATAGAATTCAGTACTAAAACAAAAGCAACAGAAAGCTCCCATAATCCCGGGGAAGCCCTAAACAGAGAAAAGGCTGGGTAGGTCAAGGATGATCCCAGGGCCCTAGCCACATCAGGAGACCAGCATCCAGCACGAGGTGACCTAGGGGTAGGAGACAGATACCAGACAGAATATCTAGGAAGGAAAGAATGGCGAGGACGATTAATTCCTTCGGACAGGTAATCCTAACCCAAGAACTGACCTCCCAGAAAATAAAATGGGCCAAACAGAAAATGATTCTGAAACAAACAAGAAATATTAAAGAAAAATCACAAGCCTGAAAAGAGTAAACGTTTCTCAGAATAAGTGACTTGAAAAGCAAGACGAGGAGAGATGATCATAGAATCATTGCACTACATGAAAATCACAACAATAACAACAACAGAAGTCTGAGTCCCATATTTCAACAACTCACAAATGAAAACTGTCCAGCACTCTTAGAACCAGGGAGCAAAATAAAAATTTAAAAAACATAGCAGTTGCCTCCTAAAAGGAACCCCGAAATGAAAATTTCCAGGAACATCAGAGCCACAATTCCAAATTTCCAGGTCAAAGAAAAACACTGCAAACCACCAGAAAGAAACAGTTCAAGTGCCAAGGAGCCACGATGAGGATCACAGGAGACCTGGCAGTTGGCAACATAAAACAACAAAACGCTTGGCACATGACACTCCCCCGCCACGGCAACATGTAAAGGCTACCACTGAAGAATACTGTCCAGGGAGGGAAAATGGAACATGAAATGGAGAATGTCTATGGATGCTCAGGTGGAAAGTCCAGATCCGAGTAAACATTTTTACATGGAAATGCTGCTGCTGCTGCTGCTGCTATTGGCATTGCTTGTCCTTCCTTCTAGATTGAGGTGATGTCAGGGCTTTTAACAAAATGGCTTTAAGTGAGGGAAGGCTGTGCAAGGTCGCCAACCTCACTCTCTCCTCCAGAGCCATCTGGGTGCACTGGCAAGATCTCTATCAGAACGACTGGGGATGGCCCTGGGTGTCTGAAGTGACTGGGGTTAAGTGACTCGTCCAGGGTCACGCAGATAGTAAGCGGCTGAGGCGAGATTTGAACTCTCACCTTCAGGCTCGGTGCCACCTTGCCGCCCCCCAAATGGACACGTAAGCAACCAGAGAAACATAGGAAAGTATTTCATAGATTGAAATCTATTGAATCAAGCGGAAGGCGCTAGGGGAGGTTGAAAATTGCTTACCTTTTGACGGGGGAGAAGAAACGAGTGTCCTCTCGGGATTGGAAGAAGGTCTCGAAAGGTCACAGAGACAGTTTCCAAAGACAGGCAAAGGTCCGAGGGGCTTCGGGGTGAGGAAATGGGCCGAACAGGAGACGATCCCGGGGAGGAAAGAAAGAAGAAGGGGAGCGAACTCACTCTCTCCCATGAAACGAATGAACTTCGCGTTCATCTGAACCAAAGGGGGAGGGAGGGAGGCCCAGAAAGAAAAGAAACCCGGGCCAGGAGGCGAGGCGCGGGAAGAAGAAGAGGGACAACGAAGGGAACTGCCCTTCCTCGGTCAAGTGGGGGGAGGAGGAGGAGGAGGAGGTTAAAGAGGGGCAAACTACGAGAGGACGAGATGGAGAGAGAGAGACTCCCCCGGCGGCCCCTCTGCACCGGCTGCCCGGCTCCCTCACGGGCCACGCTGACGCCCCGCGGCTCCTCCCAAAGTGGCCACACCTGTCCCCGCCCCCGCCCCCGGTGATTGGGCCGCAGGTGCCAGATCCCTGCCCGCCCTCCCCCCGCCCCGGGCGCCAGCGCCTGCCCACCCGCACAGGTGGGCGGGCCCTCTGCACTTGCTCCCTCCGGCTTGCTCCGCCCATGGGCCCCTCACCACCAAGCCCTCGCCAGCCCAGGGCCCAGCTCTTCCTCCTCACCCTGCCTGCCCCCTGGCATCCTCTAAATCAATCTCAACTGACAGTCTGCCTTGGCACAGCAAAGAGAAACCTAGGGCCCTTTGACCTCCACAAGACTTGGTCCCTCAGAACCCCAGAGGGCAGTCCTGCTCCTGGGGCAGCAGAAGCCTTTGGGCCCTAAGGAGGGAAGCCCCTGCAGGAGACAGAGCCCCAAATGGGACCCAGAGCCCACGAGGCCGAGAAGCCATTGTCGGGCCACCTTTAGGGCTGGCCAGCCCAGTGGGCCGCATGGAACACGTCTCCTGCAAACCATACTTTGCCCAGGAGCCCACGTCAGCCTCTCCAAGGATTTTGATGAAAAGGACACTACAGGCCTTCTCACTTTCAGTCTTAGACCTCTCTAGTGAATTCATCCAGGTCCCTTCAAATCACCGAGCCTCTGTTTCCCTAAACAAACACTTGAGTGGCTTAGATACTAAAGCCACTGAAAGCCCAGTCAGTTTTACTACTTGGACCCTTTTGATGAGGATGTCACATCAGTTTCTTCATGCACCTCATTGATCCCAACACTTCCTACCAGGGTATGAACTCTAATCACAGAACCATTTAGATGAACTCACAATAGACCCTTCTCAGGACTCAGGGACTCAGTTTCCCCTCCAGTTCTATTATGCTTTAGGATAATTTTTTTCTTTTATTTTAAAAGTTTTGACTACAAAGGACACTAAACGCCTAGTGAGATTTAGCTTTGGACCTACGTAGGGTGAATTCACACAGAGCCCTTTAGATCCCTACATCTTACTTTCCCTAAAAAAGCACGGGAGCTTCTTGGATTCTAAAGCCACAGAAGGCCCAGTGAGTTTTGCTCCTTGGACCCTGTTTCTGATGACAGATCAGCCTCTTCACCGCCTCCCGCCCCCAGCCTCAGTGTTCCCAATAGTCACTAGTAGGGCATTGACTCTAAGCCTACCAACCTGTAGATCGTCTTAAACTATACCTGATTCTGAGTGAAATGAGCAGAACCAGGAGAACACTGTACATATTAACAGTAACATCGTAAGATGATGAACTGTGATAGACTTAGATCTTCTCAGCAATACAGTGGTCCAAGAAAATTACAAAGGACTCAGGATGGAAAATGCTTTCCACATCCCCCCCCCAAAAACAATTGTGGAATCTGAATGCAGGTGGAACCACACTATTTCTACATTTTTTTTCTTTTCTGAGGTTTTTCTCTTTTGTTTTGATTTTTCTTTCTCCACAAGAGTAATGCAGAAATATGCTTAATGTGACTGGATATATATTACCTATATCAGATTGCTTTCTCTCCTGGGGAGGGAGAAAGATTTGGAACTCAAAATTTTATAAAAACGAATGTTGTGGGGGCAGCTAGGTGGCACAGTGGATAAAGCACTGGCCCTGGATTCAGGAGGACCTGAGTTTAAATCCGGCCTCAGACACTTGACACTTACTAGCTGTGTGACCCTGGGCAAGTCACTTAACCTTCAATGCCCTGCCAAAAAAAAAAAATCAAAATGAATGTTGAAAACTATCTTTACATGTAACTGGAAAAAATGAAATACTATTAAGACTGGAAAAAAAGAAGCAAAAACCATTTTTTTTAGCAAAAAACATTTTAAAAAAGAAAGAAAAAGAAAGAGTACTGCACTTGGAATAAAGACATAGGATTGAATCTCTGAGCTTCCAGTAATTTGGGCAGTGGTCACTAAGCAAGTCACATTCTTCTTTGGGCCTCAGTCTTCCTATCAAGAACATGAGTATTCTGTCATAGATTATCTCTAAGGTCTCTGCCAGCTTTTATATTCTATATTCCAAGGTACCTTCAGCCCTATGTTGGATTCTCTCCATTCTCTTCCACCTTTGAACAGTCCATGCTCTGCAGACAGGTGGCTCAATGGATAGAGCGCTGGGCCTGGAGTCAGGAAGACCTGAGTTCTAATCTGGCCTCAGGCACTTACTAGCTGTATGACCCTGAATAAGTCACTGCTCCTCTACTGACCTCAGTTTCCTCAATTGTAAAATGAGATAATAACAGTACATACTGATGAAGCATACTATCCACTCCCATAGGAAGAACTGATAAAAAGAGCACTTGTGCATTTTACATATATAACCCATATCAGATTGGTTGCTGTCTTGTGGAGGGGGGAGGAAAGGGAGGGAGGGAGAAAAATTTGGAACTCTAAATCTTATGAAAATGAATCTTGAAAACTACCCTTACATGTAACTGGAAAAAATAAAATAAAAAAATACCATATGTCATGTGGGAAAGCTCTGGAGGAGGGGGCGGAATAATATGGAATGACTATGATAGATACAGAAAGTACCACCAAAACCATTTTTAAATGCCCGGAGTTGGGAGGTGGTGAGCCTTGTAAATAGCTAACAGAGAGACAGAGAGAAAGACACACAGATAGAGACAGTGTACACTTACTATGGGAAAGACACTATGCTAAGCACTTTACAATGATTGCCTCATTTGATCCTCCCAACAGCCTGGGAGACAGTTACTCTCATTTTCCCCATTTCACAAAAGAAGGAGTGGAGGCAAATGGAGATTAAGTGACTTGCCCGGGATCACCTAGCTAATGAGTATCTGAGGTCCCATTTGAACACAGGTCTTCCTGACTCCAGGCTTGGGACTCTCTCCACTGAGCCAGCTAGCTGTCCCCAGTATGAGGGACACTTCAAGCAAAATCTGGTTGGCCCCTTGTCAGAGATATCGTTTCAGGAACAATATCTGATTCTTACCCAAGTCTTCACAGGATAGATATAGTCTCCTTGCTAACAAGGGTTACAGATATTTAACTGGAGTCTTGCACATGCATCAAAAGGGTCTTGAACTAACAATAGTGAGAAGAGGGAGGGAAAAAGCATCCTGCACATGTCAGCCAAGCCCAGTAGCATAGCAAGTAGCAGATGCATCCTAGGAAGCAGAATGGAACTAGAGAATCCATAATTCACCAGAGACAAATCTCTACGAAGACAGACAAATCAAGTCCATGACCAGAGATGGACATGCACAAATGCCCAAAATGGGGGCAACAGAAAAGGTGACCTAGAAATACGAGGGGGAAATACAGTATAATGCCATACAGTAGGTGACCCACTGACACTGTCACCTTCTTCCCTTTGATATTCTCTTCCTTCCTAGTTTTCCTGAAGCTGTTCTCCTCCTGGTTCTCCACCTACCTAGCTGACCCCTCCCTCTGGATCTCCTTTACTCAACTTTCATCCAGGTCATACCCACTAATGGTGATTGTGTTACAAGCAGCTGCCCCAGAGCCCTCATCTCTTCTCCTTCTATACTATTCACTTGGTGATTGCATCCAGATCTATGGATTCAGTTATCATCTCTATGCAGATGATTCTCCTATCTTTTCATCTAACCCTAATCTCTCTCCAGGGCAGCTAGGTGGTGAAGTGGATAGATCGTCAGACTCATCTTCCTGACTTCAAATCTGGCTTCAGACACTTTCTAGTGGTGTGACTGACCCTGGGCAAGTCACCTGAACCTGTTTGCCTCAGTTCCTCGTCTGTAACATGAGCTGGAGAAGGAAATGGCAGACCACTCCAGTATCTGTGCCAAGAAAACCCCAAATGGGGTCACGAAGAGTCAGATGAGACTGACAAGAACAAACAACAACAATCTCTGTACCTACTTCCGGTCTAGCAACTCCAATTGCCTTTAGGATGGATTGAATTGTTTGGCCTGTAGACATCTTCAACTCAAGATGCCAAAACTGAGGTCACTCCCCCCCAAAATAATTTCCTATTTTCAAAATCCAATATTCCTGTTGTGGGCAACACCAACTTCCCAAGGCACCCAGGCTTTCAACCTAGCTGCCATTCTGAATGACTTTCTTGCACTTGCCCCATGTGAGGAAAGGAGTAATGGTCTCCTCTCAGTAGGACACAACCGCCACATCAGTACTGATCAAATTGTACTCCTCTGGACCTGTTTGAGGACTTAGGTCTCAGTCCCCTTCCCCTTAGGTAGACAGATCACGTGGTTCAAGTAGCCCTGAGCTGGTCTCAACTAGGTGCGCTCCTGGGCTGTGTCCATATAAGGGAGGATTGAAGAAATATGTCCCTGTGGCACCTCCCTATTGGCTAAGAACTCAAAGAAGAAATTGGAAGTTGAGGGGATGCCCATCAATTGGGGAATGGCTGGACAAGTTGTGGTATATGAATACAATGGAATACTATTGTGCTGTAAGAAACGATGAGCAGGAGGAGTTCAGAGAAACCTGGAGGGTATTGCATGGGCTGATGATGAGTGAGATGAGCAGAACCAGAAGAACATTGTACACCGTATCATCAACATTGTGTGTTGACCTACTGTGATGGACTAGATTCTTCTCACCAATGCAATGGTACAGAAGAGTTCCAGGGGACTCATGATGGAAGAGGATCTCCAAATCCAGGGGGAAAAAAAGAACTGTAGAGTATAGATGCTAAATGAACCATACTACTTCTTTTGTTTTTGGTGCTGATGTTTATCTATTTTGAGGTTTGTTGTCATTGCTCTGATTTTTCTCTTATAACATGACTAATGCAGAAATATGTTTAATGTTATTATGTATATATATACACATACATATACATATATATATACATATATACATATACATACATATATATACATATACATATATACATATACATACATATATATACATATATATACATATATATACATATATATACATATATATATATATATATATATGAAAACCTATATCAGATTGCCTGCTGTCTAGGGGAGGGGGGAGGGAGGGAGAAAAAATTTGAAAATGGAGAGCTTGTATAAACAAAAGTTAAGAACTATCTTTACATGTAACGGGAAAAAAATACTTTATTAATTAAAAAAAAAAAGAATACTGCATTCCCCTTAGCTAGCTTTTGCCCTTAGACTGTAACCCATAAGTAATCAGCCAGTGATGAACAAGGGGAGCTTCCATTTTCCCTTAGGGACTAGGGATAAAAGGGGCCTGGGAGCCCCTATGCTTTGCACTTGCTGGCTGTAGCACTTACTTGCAAGTGCCTGTTCTCCTGAGAATGAAAATCAAAGAGCTTTGGACACACCAATGCCGAGTTAGAGATTGAACTGGAGAAAAGGGTCCTTTTCACCAAGAGGAAGAAGAGGGTCGTTTCCCTCACCTCACACATTGCAATCTCCTGCAATTCCTATTGCTTCTACCTTCACAGCACCTCTCATACACACCCCCTTCCCTCCTTCCCATTCTGACACCACCCTGGGGCAGACCTTCGTCACCTCATGGCCACAGCCTGCTGGTTGGCCTCACTGCCTCCAGTCTCTCCTCACTGCCATCCATCCTCCATTCAGATGCCAACATCACCTTCCTAAACCAGAGGATTAGGAAGGACCATGTCATGAACCTATTCAATGAACTCGAGTGGCCGCATATCATCTCCAGGGTCAAATATAAAATCTTGTTTGGCTTTTAAAGCCTCTCATAACCAAACCCCGTCCTTCTCGTCCAGTCTTCTTGCAATTTACTCCTTTCCATGGAGCCCAGGATTCACTGACCTCTTGGCTCTTCCTCACCCAGAGGACCGGGCTGATATGTGGGGGAGGCTTTTTCACCTTCCTATTCCCTCCATTTGGAGCTTTTTCATTCGTTTCAGTCATGCCCGACTCTTCCTGACCCCAGTTGGGGTTTTCTTAGCAGAGACAATAGAATGGTTTCCCATTTCCTATTCCAGCTCATTGGACAGATCAGGAACTGAGGCAAGCAAGGTTAAGTGACTTGCTGAACGTCACACAGCTAGTGAGGGTCTGAGGCCACATTTGAACTGAGGACCATGAGCCTTCCTGACTTCAGGCCTGGTGCTCGATCCACTGTGCCACCTAGCTGCCTAAAATGGAGGCATTTTTAGTTTAAGACCCTCCTAAAAAGATGTGAAAGACCCCAGGTAAATATATCCCTTGTGAGCAACGTCTCTCTGACAAGGATTATGGAGACTGTGAATGTCCTTTGAAGAACAAGCTAAGAGCTCAGCTGTCCTTCCCGAAACTCTACATCTCAGACAAGTATTCACCCAGATGGCCTGAAGGCCCATCTGTCCCTGTCTGTCTGTGCTCTCCCTCCATTCATGTGTCCCCCCTCTCTTTGTCTGTGTGTCCCCCCTCTCTCTCCATCCACGTCCATCCCTGTGTATTTACACAAACACACACACACATACACACTCATGTTATGCTTATTTACATATTAGTCATGTTGTAAAAGAAGAATCAGAACAAAAGGGAAAACCACAAGAAAAAAATAACAACAACAAAGTAAAAATAGTATATTTTGATCTGCATTCAGGCTCCATAGTTGTTTTGCTGGATGTGGAGAGCATATTCCATCATAAGTCTTTTGGAACTGCCTTGGATCATTTAATGTTCTATTAAAAATTTTTTTTCAATTCCAAATTCTGATACCCTCCTGCCTGTCTACCACCCATTTAGATGGCAAGCAATATAATACATGTGAAGTCATGCAAAACATATTTCCATATTAGCCAAGTTGAGAAAAGTCTAAAAACAGGAAAGAAAAACAAAGTGAAAACAAAGACTTCAATATACACTCAGCATTCATCAGTTCAATCTCTCTCTCTCTCTCTCTCTCTCTCTCTCTCTCTCTCTCTCTCTCTGAAGACAGCATTTTTCATCATTATTCCTTTGAAAGTGTCTTGGATCATGGTCTTCATGAAAGTAGCTAATTCTCACAGTTGAGCAATGTCACAACATTGCCGTTACTGTTTACAATGTTCTAGTTCTGCTCACTGAAATTTGCATCATTTCATGTAAATCTTCCCAGGTTTTTCAGAAACCATCCTGCTCATAATATATTTCTTTTTTTTTTAATTTTTAAAATAAGTTTTAGAATTTATTTTAAACTTAAACAGAAAAAAAGAAAAGAGGAAAAAATTGCCATGTACACAGCAGAACATAAGAGAAGATTCAATGTAAAACAATAAATTTCCATTTCAAGAAAACCTATGAAATAAATACCGCACTTTGTTTTCAAAGCTACCCAGCTTTGCTTTGCTTCCTTATAGGCTTTCTGTGTTTCTTTGCTGTTTTCCCTTCCTCTCCCCAACCCCACCCTAAAGAAGGCTACAAGTAAGCAGGACACACACATATATATACAACACAAATGTTTGTATATATATTTAACACATACATGTGTATACACACATATACATATGCCTAGATATGTATAAACATATACATATATGCTCATGCACAGATATGTGAGACTGTACTTGGCTTATTTCCAATTGTCATCTGTTTCTTTGAAGGTAGATAGCATCTTCCTTCCTAAATCCAGGTGTTCCCTTGTTGTTTTCTAAATCGAACAGCTCATCATTTCCTACACCACAGAAATATTACAACCCAATCATAACCTGAGAGATTATCTATGAAAGTTGTCCCCAGTATTCTGCATTCCTCCTATTCTTGGCTGTATAGGTTTTATTTATGCAAGAAAAATTTAATTTAACCAAAATTATCCATTTTACACTTCAACAATTCTCTCACCTTACACTATACTTTTTTTAGTTTTCAACCTTTGTTTTTATAAGATGTCTAGATTCAAATTTTTCTCCCTCCATACCCTCCTACCCCCTCCCCAAGACAGCAAGCAATCTGATATAGGTTATATGTGTACGATCACATTAAACATATTTCTGCATATAATATGTTTCTTACAGCACAATTACATTCCATCACAATCATGTAGCACAACTTGTTCAGCCCTTCTCTAATTGATGGGCATCCCCTCAATTTTCGCTTCTTTGACCAGGCAATTTTCAAAGGAGAAATCTAACCTATCAAAGACCATATGACAAAATGCTCCAAATTACTAATAATGAAAGAAATGCCAATTAAAAGAACTCTCAGCTTCTACCTCTTACACACCAGAATTGGAAATCAAAAAAGGTCAGAGAGGCTATGGGAAAACAGGCATACCAAGGCATGATTAATGAAGATAAGAATTGTTCCTGCAACTCTGGAAAGCAAGTTAGAGCTATGCCCCGCCCCGCCCAAGCACTAAACTGTGAATGCATTTTGAACAAACAAAACCAATATGAGGCCTACTGTGAAAGCAACCATCGTACACACCAATTATTGATAGCAGTTCCTTTCATAGTTTCCCGAAGATAGAAATTAAGAAGGTGGGCACCTAATGGGAAATGAGTAAACGAATTGTGGCAAAAGAACATAATGGAATATGCTTTTGCCATAAGTCATGATGGACAGTTCCAGAGGAAAATGGACAGACAACTATATTGTAGTGAAGACTGAAATGAGCAGAACTAGAATAATTTATACAACATTATAGGAAAAAACCCCTTTGATTTCAGAATTCCGATTAAAGCAATGATAAATCCTAATTCAGAGAACTGAGGATGAATCACACCAGCCACTCACCGCTCTTGTGCTAGAGGTTATAGATTAAGATCCAGAAAGAGATGCACATCTGGACTTAGTCCATAGGGGAATGTGTCTTTCTGGACCCTGAGTACTTATTGCAAGGGTTGTGTTATTGCTGTGGTTATAGACTCTCAAACTGAATTTCCTCAAAGTTTTTTTTTTTTTTAAATCAGTCTGCAAGCCCCAGTGAAATAGGTGACAAATCCTAAGTGGGAGCTGGGCTTGGGCAAACCTGGCCCCATAAAGACACTTTCTTTCTGCATCCAGTTCCCCAGATGGTCGGAATGCCTAAAAGGGATGGTTTTGGCCACCTTGACAGACTTCAGAGCCGACCAGTGCAGTGAGCAGTTAATGACATGCAATCCACCTTGAGGCACAAAGGTGATGGACACAAGATGCAGAATAAGACATAACATTTTCAGGCACAGCCAAGGTGGGAATTTGAGTATGCCTCCTTGTTTAAATCGTGTTGTTTTTCTCCTGGGGTTGGGGGGCGGGTCAGGGGAGATAGGGATGGGGGAGGGGAAAATAAGAATGAGAAGAGGGAGACGGTGAACCGCCCCCCCCTTTTAATCCATCTGACCACGTACATGGAAATGCCATGTTGATTGGGCGTCCTTGGGGTCCAGAATAAAAATAAACACACTATTAACTGCCAAATCAGGAAACAAGAGGAATGAGTGGGGAGGGGCTCCCCTCCCCAATCCTCTCCCCGCCAGAACCAGAGGGACCTAAAGAACCACCAGGTCCCACCTTCTAGACTAATCCCCAACACCAGAGTCTGATGGGGATACAACACCTCCTTCTCACCCAGCCCCACATATCTGAGGATTCCCATAGGCATCAGTACATCAAGTATTGGTGTCAAAGAGGAAAAATACAGACTGTGTACCAAACCTGGCTCCTTCTTTCTACAGCTACTCTGATATAGATACAGAATAATGGAACACATGACCCAGGTGCCCTTTGCTGCCAGGTGACTAGTCTCAAAGGAGCAAAGAGCCAGTGGCCGTGAATCTGCTATGATTAGAAAAGACCCGATGTGGATTTCAACACTGTACTTGTTCTACTTTCCATCCCAAAATCTGACAGGAGACTGAAGATGAAGGACCATCTTCAAGAAGTTTGTGTATGTGGAAAAGTTCCAATGATTGGCAAAAACTGCTTAGGCTCAAAAGATTTGTGTAAACACTGAGTCGATGATGGCCACAAAAATTTGAGTTATCACTCCCTTGTCCATTGGATTTTAAGTCAGTTCACTCTAGGAAAAAAAAAACCCTTCTGTCGAGCCCTTTCTGCCTGTACAGGACGAGGCTAGGCTCTGTGGAGAGGAGAAGGTAGAGAATGAGACAGAGGTAAGGTGAGGATTAAAGCAACAGCACTCTCTGGAAAGCCTTGTCCCAGCCTGCCTCCCTGACCTTTGTTCTCCTTCCCATTTCCACTCAGCCTGAACTCACCAAATTAGACATTGCTTGATGGCAACAACACTCTTTACCTGGACACAGAAAGAGGAAGCGGGGTTTGGCAATGGGGGCATTTGGGGGTAGAATGAAAGGAGCCTGGCTTTGGAGTCAAAGAGCCCTGGGCTCCAGTCCTGGAACCGTCACTAATGACCTGGTGTAAACCTGAGCAAGTCCCTTAAGATCTCTGAGCTTCCATTCCTAGATTAGTAAAATGAGAAGTTTCGCTACAAAGCCCCTGAAATCCCTTTCAGCCCCAGATCTATATTCCTATGTGTGACCTTAAGCAAGTCACTTCCCTCTTGGCCTCAGTTTCCTCAGCTATAAATTGAGTAGGCGGGATAGATAACCTGTAATTTCCCTTGCAGCTCTTGATCTAAAATCTTACGTGTGAACTTGGCTAAATCGCCGCTGTCAAATGAAGGGATCGCTCTAGATGGTCTTTGAGGTCCCTCCTATCTGTAGGTCTAGGGTCCTGTGATCCTGTGGACCCACTGAAGGCCTTCAAGGAATGACTGGGGAGGGGGAGAAGCAAGGTCACAGATACACACCACACATTTGAGAATGTTGGCAATGTCTGAAAGGAGAAAGATGGCTTTCTTCAGAATGGAGTGTATCAATTGAGAGGGATGGAGAAAATAATTCAGGGGCAATGAGATGATTGAACTGCCTGAGAGACGTGGTTTCAGAATAGCCAATAATCAGTTTATTAATTAGACTAGCTGATAAATTGATAAATTGATGATCCGCGGTCCCTCTCTGTAACCAAAGACGAAACCATGGAGATCACTGAATGCTTAAGTAACTTTGGCAGAGGAAATGTCCTGGGGACAGCTAGGTGGTGCAGTGAATAAAGCACCAGCCCTGGATTCAGGAGGACCTGAGTTCAAATCCGGCCTCTGACACTTGCTAGCTGTGTGACTCTGGGCAAGTCACTTAACCCTCATTGCCCCGCAAAAAAAAAAAAAAAATGCCTAAAAAAAAAAGGAAATGTCCTGAAAGATGAAAATAAATACTGATTGGTGAATAATTACTAAGAAGGTGAGGATATTAATGAAGAGGCGAGTCTTCAACTCCTCCTGCTGAGAACTTGGCTTGATTATGAGACTCAGCCACCTCCAAGAACCTGGACGAAGAAATGCATCTCTACTCAGACCACTCTAGTTGGTTTCCTCCTTCATGAGCAAGGTTACCCTGAACTATAATGCAGGGCTGCAAGGGCATAGACTTAATGCTTTAGGGCTGGAATTCACCTAGATTAGATTTCTCTAAATAGAAATAGATCTTCTAGTTGACTAGGGTCCTGCCTAGGATCAAGGAGCATGTTCCCTGAGGATTTGGAAAATTTATATAACAACAATGTCCTTCAGAGGCTGGTTCATGAATGAGTTAATAGAGAGAAGAAGCCTTAATCCTAATTCAATAATTGGTTATCAACATAATAGAAAAAAATCCCTTCTCTCAGCAAGAAGAAGAGATTTGGAAGTAGAAAAGCCAAGTTGGTGTCCCAGCCCTAAAACAGAGGGCAATAACTACAGGTGCAGCCTCACTCTCTGGCTTTGTATAACCCGGTATTTTTTGTTTGTTTGTTTGTCTTAGTATCTCTGGATAGGGTAGATAGGTGGCCCATTGGATAGAACACTGGGCTTGGAGCCAGAAAGATCTGACGTCAATTCTGGCCTGAGATACTTATTAGATATGTGACTCTGGGCAAGTCACTTAACCCTTATTTAACTCAGTTCCTCATCTGTAAAATGAGAACACACTGGAGAAGAAAATAGCAGAGCACTCCAGTATTTTCTCTAAGAAAACTCCATGGTTAAAAATCCATGGCATCACAGAAAGTCATACATCACTGAGCAACCAAGTAACAACAAACCCTGGACAACGGGACAGATATTTACCTGAATTTCTGACTTTACACTGGTAAAGTCTTAGGCAAACTTTATATGTTTTCCCTAAATTTCCTTCAAAACATCATGGCTATGAAGTATTATGCTGCATCAGATGACTTTTGATATGATAGAGAGTTTAACAGATAATTTTGATGTTGATGATTTAGTCAGAATCCATAGTGACACTGAAGGAATTGACTACTGTCCTCATTTCTTAAATTTAGGATTTTATTGAGCTCCATTGTGCCTGCTTAGCCAGGAAGGAGTTGTAACATGGGCTAAAATTTAAAAAAAAATAGGGTTTGAAATGGAGTCAGAGGCTTGGACATGAAATGGTGAGCTAAAAGTGTAACATCTGCATTGAACACAAGACAGGGATCTCAATTGTATAATATATTCCCTTTTGGCCTCCAACTTTAATTACGATGCAATATCCGTTATGTCCACAAGATGGCCCCAAAGAGCTAAATTCTGCAATATCGACTTTGGCCACCAGATGTCACCAAAGACCGCCCTGTCCTATGATATTCTTCAATACTTTCATCAACCACCAGATGGCCCCAAAAGGCTGTGTTATAATCTTCACAGTCCCTAAATTGGCCAAAAAGGCATTTATTAAACATTTATAAACTCTTAGCAATACATGGCCCTAAAAAAGAGGAAGACAAGTCTTACTGTTCTTTTACAAACATGACATGTCCACAGGGATGGCAGGATGCATTCATTTTCAGACATTTTAAATGTATGGATTTGTTTCATTGATTTAAAAAATTTTTTCTCTTCTGTAGGATGGCTCTGTATATTTTTGTTATTCAGTCATGTCACTTTGTGACCCCATTTGGGGTTTTCTTGGCAGAGATACTGGAATGGTTTGCCATTTCCTTCTCTAGCTCATTTTACAAATCAGGAAACTGAGGCAAACAGGGTGAAGTGATTTACTCAGGTCACACAGATAGTTTAATATCTAGTCTGAGGCTAGATCTGAACTCATATCTTACTGATTCTGGGCTGAGAACTCTATCTACTGAGCCACCTATCTGTCCTGATCTATGGACAGTAAAGCAGTATAGAAATGTAAACCATCTCTTGGTCAAGGCTCTTAGAGTGAACGAGAGGGGGCCAGAGGGATCAATTCTCCAGGGGCCCTTCCATCCAGCAGCACTGACTGGTAACTTCTTTGCCATTTTCTCATCCTTGCCCTTCTTGCCCAGTAAGCTCTTAAGCCTCAGAGTTATCACTGTAAAGTAGAATAATCCTGGCATTCCCTACCTATCAGGGCTTTTGTAAGGAAAGCCCTATATCCATCTCAGAGTTCTACAGAAACATGAGGGGTTCTCTCATTATGATTGTCTCAAGTGATCTCTGTCCTGAGAAGAGGAGAGAAAGGAGAGGGAACCAACTAAGAGGAAGCTTTAGGAAGGACCAGGAATGGAAGAAAAGTGAGCATCACTGGTACAGTAAATAGCAAGAAACATTAGGCATGAGGGGAGACTGAGCCATGGGAAGGTTACAGAAAGGAAGCCTGGAGCCTGGGCCAGCAAGAAAGGGTCAGGGGCATTGCTAGTGGGAGCAAGAGAGGTGAAAGAGAATTTCACATATGACTCAAAGGAAGGGAGCCAGAGAACAAGGACCTGGAGAAAAAGCCTGCCCTGACCAGAGGGGAGACACTGGCGCTGTCTCAAGATGCCCGGGGACACTGAGCCTGCAGACATTAAAATCCTGATGTCCCTCTAAGAAGAGAAAGGCAGGAAAGAGATCTGGCCATACGGAGATCCTGAGGACAGTGCAGAAAGGGTCCCATGGGTAGCACAAGGTGCTCCTGGGAACAATCTCTGGGGCCCAGCACCTGGGCCCCTATGGAGAAGGGATTGATCAAGGGCAACTAGTGTATTTGCTCTTGAAAGAGAGGCTGCCAGCTTTCTAGGAGAGAAGAGTAAAGAAATGGAGATGCCCCTCATCATAACCCTATGAAAGCAGTGCCAGAGCACACAGTTCACAGGCACCTTGAATCCTGGTCCTGGAAAGGATGGAGTCAGCCTCTCATTTCCTGCCTGAGACACAACGAAGCCTCTCTATGATTTCCCTGACAAGAAGCCTTCCTATCTCTGCTTGGAGTCCTTCCATAATGGGGGACTTACTACCTCTCAACCAAGGTCAGTCTTTGGAAAGTTCAGTTTTTTATTATGTTAAGACAATCCTGCATCCCTGGCATCAATCCATTAATCAATCAATCACAGAGGTATTAAGCACCTACTATGTGTCAGGCATTATATTTTTCCTTTTGATTCTGGATTTTCATTCTGAAGCTAGGCCAAAGTGTAATCCCTTTGCCCTGTGACAGTTCTTCAGATACGTCAGGACACCTCCCACTGCCTCTGCTGTCTTCCCTCTGCAGAGTGACATGCTGCCCACTTAGAGATTCATGGAATTTAGAGCTGGCAGCGCCCAATCGCCTCCACTTAAACTAGAGGAAGCAGGCCTGGAGAGGAAGATTTGAGGGGGATAGATTGGAATGGGTTCACAAAATACAGCATGATGACTGTACCTGAGCAATGACCTAGGGGTCGCCAGCTGGAAGAAAGGCAAGGCTGTAGCCAGGATACATATCAACAAACATGTAAGTCAAATACAATGCACTGAACAGTGTGTTTCAGTTAAAAGCAGCCATCCCCCCCCAAAGAAGAGATTGTTCCTGTATTCATCAGTGTGAGAGTTCTGTTACATTGTTTAAGTTGGTTCCACTGGCCTAGGCACACTGACCAGCAGCATGAATCTGAGAGTGTATATAAACTCGGGATCCTGTGATTCAATTTTGTCTCTTTTGCCATGACTTGAGACCCCTGCTCTTCTCATTTGTGCCTCTGACAGAGGTTCAGTGACTGAAGGCAAGGGTCAATTCCACAGTCACACAGGCCACAGGAAGTAGAGCTAGAATTCAAACCTAGGTCCTGAGTCTACCACACAACCTCCTCCTTTCATGTGGCCCTCATAGGCTGAGGTTTCCAGGCCCCTCACCATCCCTGCCTGTCAATCCTAAATGTGGATCCTAGAAGTGAACATGATATTCTAGGTGTGGTCAGACCAGGACCACAGAGAGTTGCTTCTCTCTTTGGCATGACTGTTTTATCCAGCCCAGTGATTTCAGTGGTGTGGGGGCACTCCAGCTTACAGAGTCCTGCTGCTCCTGGCTGGCTGGTACTCAGGGGGAGCTTAAACGATTTGCTTATGTTCATGTGGCCAAGGCAGTAGGTAGGACGTGGACCTAGGTCTTCCTGACTTCAAGACTGGGCCCCTATCATCTACCCCAGGCTCCACTTCATGCTTGTATTAATGCAATCTGAAATCACTCTAGCTAGGACAGCTACATGGCTAGATATAGAGCACTGAACAATCAGACACAAGTACACACACACATACTCACTCACAGTGGAAGAGCCACATACATTGTCTCAGTCACATGCAATCCTGTGTGCCCAGGAGACCTCACTCTCTTGATCTGCCATGCAGCTGAGGTTTTGGTCCCTGTGTCCTCTGGAAACTTGAGTCTAATTGGGTTTACCCTGTCAACAAATGAGGTCATAGGAGAATGACCCTTGGTCTCAGGTTCCCTCTTGCAATGAAGGGGGCAGATACCTTCAGAGACCTTTCATGACCACTACCTAGTATCCCTGACCATCACACTCCTCCAGTTAATATAGGAACTTCAGCATCTGACAATCTACTGCCACTTAGTATACTCCCACCAGTATACAGGAGCTTTCCTGACAAGCACACAGAGTCAGGAGGCTCAAAATACAAGTAGTGTTAATGAAAAGTAAAGGAATGACTGAAAAAGCATTGGTGCCGTGCTTACTTACTATGAGCCTAGAACCATGGTAACCACTGCCATTACAAATCAATACAGAGTCAGTGCTCTCTCTCTCTCAAGGAGCTCCCACTCTAATTGGGCATGACAATGCACACAGGAAGGGTCACCTGCTGGGTGGGTGGAAAGACCAGAGCCACTAAGGGTGCCAGTATCAGGGCAAATGACAAGGCCCAGTACTCCCTAGAACATCAGGGAGCCTTCCATGCAGAGTTGGGAGTTTGGAAAGGAGTGCCCCACTACCACCACCACTATCACCACCATTAAGAAGGTGGAAGGGAGTAGGCAAAAAGTTCAGAATGAAACAGGGATTCAGAGATCCCTTCAGAAGGGCTGGGGCATAGCAGCATTGGCAGAAAGGTTAGCGCATGGCATCCTCCAGGGCACCAGCTCACATCGAGTTAATACAAATGAACAATTACCACCAGTGAACTATGTCCCTTCTTCTTCCAGATTCCCCTCCACCCATATACTCCACAGTCTCCATGACTTACAGTGCTGTCATAGGTAGAGCTCTGGAAGGTGATGGCCAGGCATTTGCTTCTCAACATTGGCCTTTCCATCTTGCGCAACCTATTTCAGTGGAGAGTGGCTTGCTCCCTACAATAAAACAAAATCAGAAAGAATGAAAATAAAGAAAAGAATTACGTAAAATCTCATCAGAAAAACAATTTACTTGGACAATAGTTGAAGGAGAGATCATTTAAGTTACTGAAGTGCCGGAAACCCATGATAAAAGAAAGAGCCTAGGCATTATTTCAAGAAAATTATCCAAGAAAACTACTCTGATATCTTAGATCCAGAAGGTAAAATAGAAAGTGAAAAAATCCATCAATAACCTCCTGAAAGATATCCCCAAATGGGGCAGCTAGGTGGCAAAGTGGATAGAGCACCGGCCCTGGAGTCAGGAGTACCCGAGTTCAAATCTGGCCTCAGACACTTAACACTATGTGACCCTGGGCTATGTGACCCTGGGCAAGTCACTTAACCCCAATTGCCTCACTAAAAAAAGATATCCCAAAATGAAGACTCCCAGAAATACTATACCCATATTCCAGAGCTCCTAGGTAAGGGACAAAATATTACAAGCAGAAAAAAAATTCAAATACCAGGGAGACACAGTCAGGATCACACGAGAGTTAGTGGCGCCTATTTTAAAGAATCAGAGAGCTATGAATAAGATATTAGGGAAGGCAAAGAGCTAGGATTACAATGTAGAATAAACTATAGAGAAAAACTGAGTAGTCAAGGGTACTGGACATTTTATAAAATAGAGAAAGCTTAAGCATTCTAAAATGCAAGGTTAGAGAAGCATAAATGTATAAACAGAAAAGAGACTCAATAAGGTTCAATTGTTTACACTCCCATATACTGTAAGTTATGGATATCAATAACTGGTTTCGTGAGAAGATTCAGAACTTCCCTCCTATATTCTAAAAACCCTGACATTTTTACTGAGAGACTGTAATGATAATATTGCATTTAACCCTCTTCATCTTGATCAGTCCCTAGCCAACCATGCAAGGAATTTCATCTAGGGCAGGGAAGCTCATTGTGTTCTACTCCAGCTTGGGTGGAGACAAATCCTGTTGTCTAGATAGCTGAAGGAAGGCTCTTCCTCCCAGAGTCTCTCAGTCCATTCATGGGAAAAGGGCTTTGAATGGATAGTGTAAAGCTATAATTAGTCTGGTATACTGCTTCATTTTAAGATAGCCCACCTCCAATTATCTTAAGAAGTTTGATTTGATTGCTACTTGATGAACCACCTACTGTTTCAGGGCTATATAAGCTGTTACCCAACCACCATGATCATCTTTAGTCTGAGACAACAAAAGAACCATCCTTTTATTAATAACTTGCAGGCCTAATGAATAAAATGATTGAATTATCCTGAAACTATGCCTCTCAAGTTATAATTTGTCACAATATATAATACATGTAATTCATAAGATCTTTATCAATTAGAAGGATTCTGCATAGACAGAGACCATGGTTGTTTGTTGATTATGTTGGGGTGATCTCATAAAGAAAATGAAGGAGTGAGAAAGAGGGAGGCACTAGGAGAAGGGAGAGATAGAATGGGGGAGATTTTCTCATAGAAAAGAAGCATAAAATGGCAGCTAGGTAGTGCAGTGGATAGAGCACTGGCCCTGGATTCAGGAGGACATAAGGTCAAATCCAGCCTCAGACACTTGACACTTACTAGCTGTGTGACTCTGGGCAAGTCACTTAACCCCAATTGCCTCACCAAAAAGCAGGAAAGCAAGCAAGCAAGAAAGCAAGCAAGGAAGGAAGGAAGGAAGGAAGCATACAAGAAAGAGCTGTTGCAATGAAGGAGGAAGGGAGGGGGGGGGGAGTTAGTGGGCAACACTTGGACATCATTCATTGGAATCTTTCCAAAGGGGGAAGACTATATACCCATACTCAGTTGTGTAGGAAAATCTATCTTATCCAACAGGGAAATAATTGGAGAAACAGTTAAGAGAAAAGGAAGGATGACAAGAGGAAGTGATGTAGTAATAGGGATGGATTTAACTGATCAAATTGATCAGAAGGTGTCCCAAAGGAATTATAAGACTCAATGACTCAGTTTGCCAAGTTTTATTAAAATACTGTAATGACCACAGGGAGAATCACCCAAGGAGAGATGTGTCTTGAATAGGGAGATGAAAATGGTTATATTTATAGTGAGAAAAAGTAGGGTATCTCCTCATTATCTTAATCTCCTCCTTAAGGAGGTACATGGGAGGTCTGAGCCTAATTTGGACTTCTGGGGGCCCTAAGACTACTCCGAGGTGGGTACCTTTTCCCTGGATGTGTTTTTGGTGTTTACATATCATAAGGTGAACCTAAGGACACATTTAGTCATTTCTGCACATTGCTTGAGGCCTAAGGAATGTTCCAAGAAGAGGTCTGCTCCTTCACCAGCTTCCCCTCTGAATCCCTATCTAGGCTTAGACAATATAGTAATCTGATTTTTATTTACACAAAGGTTTCTAGTAACCTGAGTTTTGCCTCAGCCATTAAGGGACAGACGTTAAATAGAGATAGATACAAATGTCAGTTTAAGCAAAGAGTCCAACCTCTGCCTAAATGTTAGGAATTGTCTTAACCCATAAAGTTTCCTCTAAAAAATCCTTTGAAGTTACAGAGGAAGGAGCCTTGTGTACTGAGGTGGGGCATTATATCATCCCTGAGATCATTTTCAAAATGAGCTCACAACTGTCAGGTGATGTTACACTTGGAGAACAGATCACAGAATGTCAGGGCTGGGAACACCCTTAGATGAGAGAATGTGAGGTCTGGGAGGACCCAGAGATCAGAGAAGATGGAATGTCAGAGCTGGAAGGGACCCTGGAACACACAATGTCAGAGGTGGGGAGGATCAGATTAGCATCACAGAATGCCAGAGATAAAAGGGACCTTGGAACCCAGAATGGCACTGCTTCAGAGGGACCTCAGGCTATCTGCTGACTAGCTGCACTAGAAGGGTTGTCACCACACAGACAAAGCTGGGAGGGTCTTCAGAACACTGAATATCATTGCTGGAATGGTATTTGCCTAAGCTCACACAGTTTGTGCTGGAGATCTTACCAACCAGGGAGTGGACTTGAGGGCAAGTCAATTAATACAATTGCCTAGAATTTTTGATCCTTCAAGGCTAATTAAGACCAAACTCTTCCTCCCGCCATCAGACTTCCTGCAGAACCAAGGGGGTGTATGGTGCAAATTAAGTCTATCTAATCCTGGAGCAAGGCCCTCCTCCTGATGTGGAAAAATCACAGGTAGCCTCTGACCTTGTCTGTCTCAAACAGATCCTGGCCTTGAGGTGCCCCAGCGGCAACTAAAAGCCTCCCTTAAACACTAGGCGCCACTATGCATCCTTTGTTCGGTGAATAACTGACCTCATCTTCGTTTGATATACTTGCCACTATACCATGCCTACTCTTCCTATATATAACCAGGTGGGCTACAAGACTCACCACGCATTGTTGGAGGCTTGAAACCCCCTTTGGGTCCACGTGTAATAAATTCTCTCTCTCTCTCTCTCTCTCTCTCTCCACCTCGAGTACCTGGCTGAGTATTTTCTGTGTTAATTGTGCCATAACACTCCCAGTGATTTTTTTTTTTTTTAGTGAGGCAATTGGGGTTAAGTGACTTGCCCAGGGTCACACAGCTAGTAAGTGTTAAGTGTCTGAGGCCGGATTTGAATTCAGGTACTCCTGACTCCAGGGCCAGTGCTCTATCCACTGCGCCACCTAGCTGCCCCACTCCCAGTGATTTTTCAGTAATAAATTAATAAAAAAGCAAAAAGGAATTCCCCCCTTGCCATCTTGTACAAATGAACCCATGCAAGTCCAGCAGAGCTTAATCCCCTGCCTTTGTAGGAGTGGCTGATGCTTTCTACCTTAATCACTGCACATTACTGATGAAGTGAATGATTTAATTCATATAAATGTGAAAGCATAAACAGGCACTGAAGCTCCCTATGACAAAAAGCCCAACCACTGGGCCCCAGGATGCTTGTCTCCGGCTTGTTCAAAGGGCAGGGAATAGGATGGGGGTCTCACATCTTTTCACATGGAAATCCAGACCAAGTTAGCCACCCACCTTTGTGAGAATACAATGTCTCTAGAGGCAAAAAGTTTCCTCTAGCAAGGCAGCAGCAGCTAGCTCTAATCACTGGTTGCCATGGTGACAGGTTGTTGCCAAGGATACCTGCAATGCTGTGTTGTTGGCATTCAGGTCACATCCTTATTCAGCCTCCATTATGACCCCTGGGCCAGGAGGAGGGGAGGGCTTCTTGCCAGCTTTGTTCTGGACTGCCAGCTGGGTGCAGATCCAAATCACCAGGGGCTACAAAATATCGGGAGGTACCCACCCATGCACACATATATACACACAGGCCTATAAAGTGCATATACAGAGAGACAGGGAACAAAACAAAGACAGACATCGAGATGCAGAGACAGAGGCAGGCAGAGCCCGAGCCAGAGAAAGAGAAATATAGATGCTGACTGCAGAGCAGTGTGCACAAGGAGAAAGATAAAGCTGCTGCCGTGAGACATTCAGGGAAGGGAAAAAACATCATCCCAGGCACTCTGGTGACCTCCCTGATCAGCTCCTGGCCAGGTGAGAAGAGACTGAGGCCTAACAAGATTAAGTTGTTGCCTGGGGTCTCACAGGTACTCAACATCGGAGGCAGCATTTGAACCCAGGTCCTGTGATTCCATAACAGCCCCAACCAATAAAAGCCAAGGTTCTTTCCATAGGACAGTTCTGCCTCCCAGAGCAGCTTTTGGCACCAAACCATGGTTGTCCCAGGAGGCAGCAGAATTTGGTCTTTAATTCTCCACAAAGAAAGGGTAAAGGACCTTAAGCTTGCACATGAGCAAGCAGGGTAATACCGTAACACATATAGGACAGCCTTTACTTTTGCCTCCTTTAGGAGAATTTCCCAAAATCCTGTGTATTCCTGACTATGGCTCTTTGCTACTTGAATTCTTTCTTTTGAGGCTGTTGCCCATATTTTTTTCTTTGACCTATAAACTTGGACTTGTGGCTCTAAAGTTGCTTGGAGTTTTCATCTGGGGGCTTTCTTTCTGGGGGGTAAACTGTAGATCCTTTCCATTTCCTCTTTGCTTTCTGGTTCTAAGACGTCGTGAAAGATTTGTTTGATTTCTTGAAATATTACATCAAGGCTCTTTTCTATGGCATGGCTTTTAGGTTGTCCAATAATTCTTAAATGTTTACCCCTTAATTGTTTTTTCCATATCACTTGTTTTTTCCATGAGATATATTAAATTTTCTTTCATTTTCTTTGTTTGTTTTTTAGTGAGGCAGTTGGGGTTAAGTGACTTGCCCAGGGTCACACAGCTAGTAAGTATGAGGCTGGATTTGAACTCAGGTACTCCTGACTCGAGGGCCGGTGCTCTATCCACTGTGCCATCTAGCTGCCCCTCTTCCATTTTATAGGAAGACATTTTCATTGGTTTTTTTATATGGTACATCATATTTATATTTCTAATTACTTATATGAATAAAAGTGAGGGAAAGCACATTAATGAATTGGGCATGCAACTAAAATATCTTGAAAATTAATGAATGAAAAATTCTCAATTAAACACCAAATTGGAAATCCTGAAAATCAAAGAAGAGGGCAATAATTGTAAGCAAGGAAACCATAGAGATAACAAATAAAACTAGAAGCTGGTTGTATGAAAAAAATTAAAATAAAGAATTTGTCCATTTAATGAAAAAAAAGCAAAGAGGAAAAGTAAATTAGCATTATCAAAAATAAAAGTGGTAAATTGACTAGCAGTAAAGAGGAAATTAAGACAATTGTTAGGAACTATTTGGCCCAATTATATGCCAACAAATTTGTCGATTTATTTTTTTGTTTGTTTGGGGTTTTTTTTGTTTTTTGGTTTTTGTGGGGCAATGGGGATTAAGTGACTTGCCCGAGATCACACAGCTAGTGAGTGTCAGGTGTCTTAGGCCGGATATGAACTCAGGTCCTCCTGAATCCAGGGCTGGTGCTTTATCCACTGTGCCACCTAGCTGCCCCAAATTTGGCAATTTAAAAGAAATGGATGAACATCTACAAAATATAAATTATACAGATTAAGAGGAGAGGGAAAATACTTAAATAACCCAATCTTAGAAAAAGAAATTGAACAAGTGATCAATGAACTTTCTAAGAAAAAATCCCCAGGACCAGACGGATTCACAAGTGAATTCTACCAAACCTTTAAAAACAATTAATTCCAATATGATATAAAGTACCTGGGAGTCTACCTGTCAAGGCAAACCCGGGAATTATAGAAACACAGGCATAAAATGCTTCTCACACAAATAATATCAGATCTCAACAACTGGAAAAATATTAATTTCCCTTGGGTTACCTGAGACAATATAGTATAGAAAAAATGACAATCCCAACTAAATTCAACTATGCATTCAATGCCATACAACTCAAACTATCAAAAATTATTTTATACATCTACAAAAAATAATAACAAAATCCATCTGGAAGAACAAAAGATGAAGATATCAAAAGAATCAATAAAAGGGCAAAAGAAGGTAGTCCAGCCATACCAGATCTCAAACCATATTATAAAGCAGTAATTATAAAGACAATTTCATTCTGGCTAAAAAGTAGAATGGTGGATCAATGGAATAGAATAGGTATGAATTATAGTATATTAAATTCTTAAATTTTTATTCCTTAACAGTTTTCCATATCACTGATGTTTTATGATATATCTTGTAATTTCTTTCTTTTTAAAATATTAAGTTCTTCTTGTTTTGTGTGGTTGTGTGCATGGTGCATCCCTAGCCATCCTACATATCCCTTTCCTTCCCCAGAAATCCAATAATCTTTTAAAGAGAACAAAATAACCCACACAACTGATTGATATTTTGAAAAAGTCTGAAAATACGTGCAACCTATAACAGCCATGGAGCTCTGGTTAGAAAGGGTGAGGTTGGGGCAGCTAGGTGGCGCAGTGGATCGAGCACCGGCTCTGGAGTCAGGAGGACCTGACTTCAAATCCGGCCTCAGACACTTAACACTTACTAGCTGTGTGACCCTGGGCAAGTCACTTAACCCCCATTGCCTCACTAAACATAAAATAAAATAAAATAAAATAAAATAAAATAAAATAAAATAAAATAAAATAAAATAAAATAGAAAGGGTGAGGTTGGAGGTGTGTTCTCGTATCTGTTCATTTATCATCATGTTAGAGTATAATAGTAGAGACAAATAGAGGAAAATGGAAACAAAATGAGAAAGAGGGACAGATTGGAGAAGAAAACAAAATTCTACAATATGACATTTACAAAAAACACATTTGAAATACAAAGACATACATGAAATAAACCTGGGGAGATTGAGGGAAAAAACCCAATATATGATGCATTAATTGATTCCAAAACAGCAGACAGTGAAATCATGATATCTGATAAAGCAAGAGCAGATATTCAAACAATAACAAAATGCAAATAAAAAACTACATTAGACTGTAAGCAACCATAAACAGTAGGCAAATATCAGTAATAACAAACATTTACACTCCCAAAGCCTTAACATCCCAATTCATAAAGGAAACATTAACTGACCTAGCAGAAGACACAGTAACAGAGTAGTGATATCCAGCATACCTCTGGATCACTGGCCCTGGAGTCAGGAGGAAATCAGGAACTTGCTAGCTGTGTGATACTGAACAAGTGGATTCACCTGTGCATCCTACTTGTGAAATGGGGGAGAATATCATCTGCCTCACAGGGTTGTTGTGAGGATCAAGTGAGATAATATTTGTAAAAGAGGTTAGCACAGGTCCTGGCACATAGCAGGCACTTAATAATGGTTGACTGATTCATGAATAGAGTTCCAAGTCCAGAAGCTTATACTTCCTTCTGTTGTAATAGTGTGCCCAGGTTAGCCTTCAAACAGTCTGCACTGAAGGGGGCAAGGGGGCAAAACCAGGAATACTGAAAGGCAAAAGAGCAGGCCTTTCAGATCTAGAAGAAACCTTCCACACCGAAAGGGTAGGAGGCTTCAGGTGCTCAAGTTCATATCCGTGGCTGTGGATAACTCCTTTGTGATTAGTGTTCTTGCTGTGCCATTTCAATGCCTTGGCTAGCAAGGAATTCTACTGGCTGATTGTTAAGGGAAAACACAGGAGGGAGTGTTCTTCAACTAGTGTTAGTATGCTTGGTGGAATAGCAGCTACACCTGGTAGTACCAGTGTGGGATGGAGAGTCGAGTAAGACAAGGGGTGTGTGATAAGAAAGACCTTAATAAGCTGGGGAGGAGATAGGATGGACTGTATGATAAAGAGGCTAAAATTCATGACAATTGCAGATGGTGACTAAGTTTTTCAGTCAATAAGCATTGATAAGATGCCTGCTGAGTGCCATGCACAAAGCAAGGAAAAGAAAAGCCAGACAATCCCTTTTCTCAAGGACCTCACAGTCTCATAGGGAGGCAACATACAAACAGCTGAAGTTCAAACAAACCATATACAGGATGAATTGGAAATAAAGCAAGAGAATAAAGGCCCAGGAGCTAGATCTGGGAAAGGCTTCCTGTAGAAGGTGGGATTGTCAGTGGGGCCTGAAAGAAGTCAGGGAAACCAGAAGGCAGAGATGAGGAGGGAGAGCCCTGCAGGCAAGAGGGACACCCTGAGAAAATGGCCAGAGTTGGGAGGCGCAGTGTCTTGTGCAAGAGCAGCAAGGAGGAGGGTGTCACTGGATCCTGGACTATGTGGGGGGCAGAGTGTAGGGTGTATGACAGATACAGAAATGGGGGGCAGGTTGAGATACACTTCCAATGCCAACGGACTAGAAGCAGGTCTGGTGGCTGGGGGGGGGGCTGTTCTTTCCAAGACTCTGGGTTCAGGGCACAGGTGGGTCTCCATCCGGGTCTGTGGGGAGACGCTGGACAAGGTGGTGGTAATGGAGTGACTTGTCTGGCACATGCTGCCCCCCATTTCTCCCTCAATTGCCTTTGAAAGGAACTTCCATCCACCACTGTCTGAAACAGTTGAGAAACCTCCTCAAGCAATCAGAGCATGTCCAGAAGGAAAATTACCAGGCACGATTCCTCTAATCTGCAAAATAGTCACAGCTCTCTGTTGCCATGGTGACTCGATCTTTGCAAGTTCTCATCCCACTTGCATTTTCATGATGTTTTTGACACTTCCTTTAGATTTTTTCTAAGGGTAAATTGGTGGAGGCTCTTGATTACTCAGCCCCAAACCCTTCATCTATTCAAGGGAGGCTCTGTCCTCCCAGCCATTATTGGGTTAATGAATGTAAAGGCATCTGTTAAGCAATTAATATGTGTAAAGAAGTGTGCTAAGTGCTATAGTACATAATTCTGTTGCCAACCCCCACTTCCACTTTCTGAACCCCACAAATCCATCTTCATATATTCAATGTTATTATCCAGAAGGGGTGTCTAATTTTGTGGAACAATACTTCCTGATTCAAAGTAAATGAGGGCTGTGTGACCCTGGGCAAGTCACTTAACCCCAATTGCCTCACTAAAAAACAAAACAAAGTAAATGAGGGGAAATAAAAAGGAGAAGAACAAAGCCAGCCTATGTAGTTCTAGAACTTAGCCCAGGGGTGCTGTCCCCCCTAATCTACACCCTTCCTCTTTCTTATTCCTCTGCACAGCCTAACATTATGCAGAACATTCAGAAGGTGATCAAAAATGTTTATGTTCTAAAGAAATTTGAATTTAAATCTAATCAACACGGAAATGCTCAACTCAGATTTTGCTGATCATCAAGTCTGGTCTTCCTCAACTTTTTTGAGCCTAGGAATGGTGTTCCCGATTCTCCCAACTCTTTCATGTATATACTCGTTATGATTTTTCTTCTCTCTGATGCTAACATACAATCAATGTTTTGGCCTTGCAGCCCCTATAGTCAGGAGCAGGCTTCCTTTGGACAGTGTCAGTCAACCAGAAGTCTCTGAGTGTCTCTCTTGTGCCAGGTTGTTAGAAGAGGCTTCAGTGGCAGAAATAACTTTTTTTTAAAGTAATAATAGTATTTTATTTCTCCAACAACATGTAAAGATAGTTTCAACATTCATTTTATAAGATTTGGAGTTTTCCTCCCTCTCTCCCTCCCTCCCCCAGCCTTTCCCAAAGACAGCAAGCAATCTGATATGGTTTATAAACACACAACCATGTTACACAAGTTTAAACATTAGTCATGTTGTGAAAGAAGAATCAGAACAAAAGAGAAAAACAACGAGAAAGGAAAAAAAAACAACTAAAAAGCAAAAACAGTATGCTTTGACCTGCATTCAGACTACACAATATTTTCTCCAGATGTGGATAGAATTTTTGGAATTGGCTTTGATCATCCTATTGCTGAGAAGAGCTAAGTCTATCTTAATTGATTATCGCATCATGTTACTGGGTACAAAGTTCTCTTGGTTCTGCTCACTTCATTCAATATCAGTTCATCAACGTTTTTCCAGGTGTTTCTGAAATCTGCCTACTCATCATTTCCTGCAGAACAATATTGTATTCCATAACCTTGATATACCTCAACTTGCTTAGCCAGTCCCCAATTGATAAGTATTCCCTCAATGTCCAATTCTTTGCCACCATAAAAAGAGCTGTTATAAATATTTTTACATGTGGCTCCTTTTCCATTTTGAAGATCTCTTTGGGATACAGACTTAGCAAGGTTATTGCTGGATCAGATGGTAGGCCCCAATTTTATAGCCCTTTGGGCAGTTCCAAATTGTTCTCCAGAGTGGTTGGATCAGTTCACAACTCCACCAGCAACACATTAGTGTTCCAATTTTCTCACATCTTCTCCATCAGATATCATTTTCTTTTTGTGTCATATGAGCCAATCTTATAGGTGTGACATGGTAGCTCAGAGTTGCTTTTATGTGCATTTCTTGAATCAGTATTGATATAGAGCATTTCTTCGGGTGACTATACATAGCTTTAATTTGTTCATCTGAAAGCTACCTGTTCATATACTTTGACCATTTCTCAGTTGGGGGAATGACTTGTATTCTTATAAATTTGAATCAGTTCTCTCTATATTTCAGAAACAAGACCTTCATCAGAAACACTATGTGTAAAGATGATGTCCCAGGTTTCTGCTTTCCTTCTTATCTTGGTTGTCTTGGTTTTGTTTGTGCAAAACCTTTTTAATTTAATGTAATCAAAATTACCGATTACATTTTTCATAATCTTCTCTATCTCTTCTTTACTCATCCATTTGTCCTTTCTTTATGTATCTGACAGGTAAACTATTTCTTGCTCTCCCATTCTGCTTATGGCATCCCCCTTTATGTCTAAATCATGTACCTATTTATACCTTGTCTTGGTATATGGTGTGCAATGTTGGTCTATGGCCAGTCTCTGCTATTCTATTCTCCAGTTTTCCCAGAAGGTTTTCTCAAACAGCGAGTTCTAAATCCAGAAGCTGGAGTCTTTGGGTTTATTGGAGAGTAGATGACTATAGTCATTCATTACAATGTTTTGCCTGTGAAGCTTATTCCACTGATCCACTACTCTATTTCTCGGTGCAGCTAAGTGGCACAATGGATAGAGCACTGGCCCTAAAGTTGGGAGTTTGAATTTCACCTCAGACAGTTATGTGACCCTGAAAGTCTCTTCACCACAATTGCCTTAAACATCCAGGGCCTTGGATAGTTGTCTTAATATATATCTTGCCACTGGAGCCAGATGGCTTTGGATGAGAGAGTGAGGTTGGTGAGTTTGCACAGCCCTCTCTCACTTAAATTCTATTCAGTACAACTCATGACAAAACCTTGATGTCATGGTCTTCTTCATGAACAAAGGCAAACAACAACAGCAACAACAAGGAGAAACAACTCAATTTCTTAGCCAGGACCAAATAATTTTCTTTTTTCTTTTTAGTGAGGCAGTGGGGGTTACATGACTTGCCTAGGGTCACACAGCTAGTAAGTGTCAAGTGTCTGAGGCCAGATTTAAACTCAGGCCTTCCTGAATCCAGGGCCAGTGCTTTATCCACTGCGCCACCTAGCTGCCCCAGGACCAAATAGTTTTGATGATGGCAGCAATGTCTTAATTCGGGATCAGTGTTGGCATGAAATGAGGTACTGGGAAGTCATTGGACAGTTAACAGTAGCAGGTTTACTCTGAGCTAACACAGCATAGAAATACAATAATGATGCAGTGACATGGCTTCTCTGGACATAGCAACACTCCTCTTCACATAAAACACATCTGCCTGTCAGAACAGGGTCCTAGGGCAGAATATGAGGGCTTGAGTGGTCTTCAGAAAAACAAGAAGTCTGAGACCTGCTGAGTGCCCATTTGAGAGACTTTTCATGCCCATAGGGGACAATGAAGATACATCAGGGGACATAGGTGCCAATCAGGTTCCATTCAGTTAATAGACATTTTTAAGCTGCTTACTATGTGCCAGGCTCTGTGCGACATGGAAAATATGAAGAACTGCAAGACAGTCCCTGCTCCCTCACAAAACTCAGATGAATAGTGGTGACAAGAAACAACTATAGATAAAAAGCTATATACAGGAAATACTGTAAATAATGAACATAAAGAAGGTCCTAGATAGAGACTTGTGGGAAAGGGTAAAAGCTTCCTAAAGATAGTGGGATTTTAGCTGAGACTTGAAGGATGCCAAAGAAGTCATGTGGCAGAGATGAGGAAAGAGAATGTTCTAGGTGTGGGAGACAGAAACTGAAAGAAAATGGCCAGATCTGGGAGATGGAGGATGTTCTTCTAGGAACAGCAAGGAGGCAGCTGTTGCTGGACTGAAGAGTACATCACAGGGGTGAGGAGGAATACAGGAGGAGTGTGTGAGATGTAAGGAAACTAGAAAGGTGACAGTGGGTACTTTAGAAAAGGATTTGCATGCCAGGGATGATTTTATATTTGGTCCTGAGTTGATAGGGAACCACTGGATTTGACTGAGTAGAAGACAGGGGTTAGGGGGAGGGACTATGGACTGACTTGTGCTTGAGGAAGATGATTCTGAGATCTGAGCATAGGCCAGACTAGAATAGGGATGTACTGGAGGTAGAGACCCCAACCAGAAGGTTGTTTCAATAGTCCATTTTGTGAAGAGATGAGGGCCCACACCAAGATGGTGGCATTGTCAGAGGAGACAACAAGAAGTCATATATGAGAGTTGTTACAAAGCTAAAATTGACTGGTCTTGGCAACAAGTTGGTTTGGGGAGTGGTGAGAAGTCAAGAGTGAAGGATGACTCTTATGTTGTGGGCCTGGATGATGGGGACGATGCTGGTACCTTCAACAGTAATAAGGAATTTTGAAAGGCAAGACTGTTGACGATAGGAGGAAAGAACGAGTTCATTCTAGGACACATTGTATTTAAGATGACTCAAGCACAACCAGTTGGATATATCTAATAAGACTGCAGGTCAGCAGAGAGGTTCAGATTGGACAAGTAGATCTGAGCATCATATGCATAGAGATGATAACTGAATCCTTGGGAACTGTCAAGAACAGCAAGTGAAATAGTATGGAGACAGAAGGGAAGGCAGTTCAGGACAGAGCCCAGTGGGACACTCGTGGCTACCAGGCATGACCTGGATGAAGATCCAGCTGAGAACACTGGAAAGGAGTGGCCATGGTGAGGTGCTCAGGGAGAGCTACTGTCTTTTACCTTTCCTTCTAATTCCAGTGCTCAGTGCCAGTGCCTGGCACTTAATAGTCACTTAATAAATGTTTATTAACTGATTAAAAGGAGATCCCAGGGAAAATCATGCCACAAAACTTTAGCCAAAAGTATCAAGACAAGGTAAATGACAGTGGCTGCAAAGTGATCAGAAAGAGTGAGGATTTTAAAAGTACGTTAGATTTGGCGTCTAAGAGATGGTTAGGAACATTAGGGAGAGATGTTTCAGTTGAATGATGAGGGCAGAAGGCAGACTGTAGAGAGTTAAGGAGAAAGAAGAAAGCAGGGGTGACTATTGTAAACTGCTTTTTCTAGGAGTTTAGCCACAAACGGGAGGTCATATATGGGATGATAATTAGAGAGGATGGATGGATCTATGGAGAGATGTTTTGTTTTTTTCTTTTAGTGAGGCAATTGGGGTTAAGTGACTTGCCCAGGGTCACACAACTAGTAAGTGTTAAGTGTCTGAGGCCGGATTTGAACTCAGGTACTCCTGACTCCAGGGCCGGTGCTCTATCCACTTCGCCACCCAGCTGCCCCGAGAGATGTTTTAAGGATGTGGGAGACATGACATGGTTATAGATGGGAGGTGTGGGGGGGAAGTAGCCAGTACATAGGGAGAGACTAAAGATAAGTGTGCAAATGTGGATAGAGGGAGCAATCTGCTAGCAAAAATGGACTAGAAGGGACCACTTGTCCACATAAAGAGGGGTTTTGCTCAAGAAGGAGTGAGCACATCTCTATGTGTGAGACAGGGTGGAGGAGGAGACAGTGGCAGAAGGCATCTGAGTGATGTGAGAAGAGGAGGGGAGAAGGAGGAATATTGTCAGTAAAAATGAGGCAGGTTCTCAGCTGGGTGGGTTGGGTGAGTGTGGGAAGGAGCCATGGAAGGTTTGAGGAGAGATGGAAATTTTCTGAAGAGCCATTGTAGGATAGGGAGGTAATTAGAGAAGTAGAAAAAGATTGTCTTGGGACTCCAGAAGTAGCTCTGTCACCTTTGGGGGGAAAACTACATGCTGTTTTAGTAGGGAAGCAAGAGGCATGGATCAAACCCATGTTCTGGAGGAAACATTAGGCCTATTCCACAGGAATTGGAAATGAATTTTTAAAAATACCATGGTGAATTGAACACCAGCCCTTTTCCAATTCACTGTCACTGGTTTTCAGATTGGGAAAATGACAGGAAATGGCAGTATGGGCCATGCCTTTCATTATTCTGTTAATATAGCAAAGTATGGACATCTAGGTGGCATAGTGGATAAAGTACCGTCCCTGAATTTAGGAAGACCTGAGTTCAAATACAGCCTCAGACACTTGACACTTACTAGCTGTGTGAGCCTGGGCAAGTCACTTAAACCTCATTGCCACACCAAAAAAAAAGAAAAAGAAAAAGAGGAACATATATATATATGTAGCCAAGCAGGCATAGGAAGAATGAGTTTTTCTTGCAGTGATCTCCTGGACCCAGGTGTTTGAGAGCATCTGTTTTTTTGTGTTTGATGAGGATATAGGATACATTATTATCTGTTGTGATGACAGATGACCAGTGTGTGTCTGGCTGCTTCTGACCATTGTACACATCATGTTTTTGCAGAACCAGAAGGTGGTTGTGCATGGTTGATTTATTTTTTCATTTGGTGTCCGACTCTTTGTGAGCCCATTTGGGCCTTTCTTGGCAGAGATACTGTACTGGTTTGCCATGTCCTTCTACAGATCATTTGACAGATGAGGAAGTAAGGAAAAGAGGGTTAAGTGACTTACCCAAAGTCACACAGCTAATAAGTGTCTGAGGCCAGATTTGAAGTCAGGAAGATGAGTCTTCTTCACTCCAGAACCAGTGTTCCATCCACTGTGCTAACTAGGTGCCCTTCATTCTACTACCATGTGCCCATGGGGTCCCCCTGATGCATATGTGAGTATTACTAGATGAGGTGCTTTACTGAGAGGATATATGGCAGAGCTGTCCAGTGTCTTTGGTGCTGAAGTGACTTTTTATATCTGTTGATATCTCATCTAACTTAAGCTGTTGTGTAAATCCTTGAAAACTCATTTTGGCAAAAGTTAAAACTGGGTTAAGGACTTTTCACCTTAGAGAGAGAGAGTAGGATCTATAAAGGTATTTTTCTAAAGAATTCACTTCAAACCAATAAGTGTCTGTTGAATGTTCATGCGGTGAAATTTGATAGGTTTTGGAAATGACTTTTCTTTGGATATTTAAAAAAAGAAATTTGCCGCCCCCCCCACCTTCTCGTGTCAGAAGATCTAGAGAGATGAAGGCTCACTAGTGAGATGGGAGTATAAGAGGCAGCAAAATCTAATGGATACACCACTCAATTCTGTTTTAGGAAGATCTGTGTTCACATCCTAACTTGGTAGTTGTGGACACTTAAGAGATTTGTGATTTCAGACGACTCACATCACCACACTGAGCATCAGTTTTTTCCACTGTAAAATGCGATTTGACTAGTTGACCTTTGAGATCCCTTTTAACTCAATATCTTTGTTTGCAATTATGTAAAACATTAGCATATTAGTCATTTTGTATAAGAAAACTTGAATAAAATAAAAATAAATGAAAGAAATAAAGTGAAAAATAGCATGCTTCAGTTTGCCTTCAGTCAGGATCAGTTCTTTGGAGGTGAATAGTATGCTTCACCACAGCTTGTTTTGCCATTCCTCAAATGATGGACATTCCGGTGAGTGGAGTCAGGAATACCTCAGCATAAGCCCACCTCAGATACTTGCTAGCTATACATGCTTGGGAAAGTTATTTAATTGCTTTGTGCCACTGTTTCCTTATCTGTAAAAATGAGGTTGGCTGTGATGGTCTCTCATTTTCCAAGCCATAATTCACATCACAACAGCCTGGATTCACTTTCTTGTATTCTTCTATTCTCTCTCCTTGATTGTTGCCTTGCCAACCGCCACCTGCTGCTGTGGGATAAACCCTGGACGTATACTTATTAAAATGCTTGCCACATAGCAAGCAACCAAGAAATGTTTGTCTCCCTCTGTATATATGTCTGTCTGTCTGTCTATCTATCTATCTATCTATCTATCTATCACACCTCATGAAGTCTTCATGGAGAAGATGAATCTAGAGAACTGGACTTCCTACCTGGACAGACTGAGGCAGAGAGTATCTGGGGGCCCTTGTATTGTGTTGGCCAATCTCTTCTTTATGTAGCTTCTGGAGCTAGGGAGTGGGGTTGGCAAGGAATGAGCCAATGAGCCCCTGTCCCCTCAGGGGTGCTCTCACTGTCATCTCTTGGATGATAAACTTCTTCCACTTTACATCAGGGCCTATACAGAGAGAAAATTCAAATCACACACACAAATACATGCATATATAAACAATCATAACTATTGTTCTTCAACAAATTGTCTCTACCTCTGATGGAACCTTGAGAAAACTATAGTGATGGAAAACTGCTGAAGTTGAGAATAATGCTATCTGTAGGACAAAGAGACTACAATAGATCAAGGGATGATTTTCAGGGGATAGAGAGACATAGAAATGTTTGTAGGCAGGGCAGAACCAAGCCATAGATAGGGAGAAAATGAAGATAATTGAGAGAAGGGATGCTATAGGGGGAAATCTATAGGAAATGACAGGATGGAATGGAGAAAAGAGGGACCTCTTGGTGAATGGACTCCATTTTGCTCTTTTTTGTATAAACCAATGTTCTCATATGAGAGGGTGAGGAAATGGGGGCCCTGGGACATGTCAGGAGAGATAAAAAGCTTTGGAAGAGCGTCTGTGATGAGTGGGTTAGTGGATAATTAATTAGGGAGATGTGAAAGGATTGCCATGCAGCAGTGAGGACCCAGTTGAAGTCCTGTCACAAAAATTTGTGGCATAGCCAGTTGGCACAGTTTTATGAATTTCTCCAGCTTTGCTCAACAACACAAGTGTAGTTTTGGAGGTAGTGGATGGCTTCAGTCATCCAAGACTAAAATAAGATTATAACCTTATCATGTTCTAGTTGAGAACAACTTGAAGTAATTGTGGTTGTACTGGGGGCAAAAGGGGAACACACTTTGCCGAGTTAATAACGGGGCTGAAGTGCCAGGATTTAATAACTGATTAGATATGGAAGATCATGGAGAATGAAGAGGCAGCCCAGACAAGAAGGGAAGGCGCCCCTGTGAAGGAGAGACCAGCCCAGGGTTCAAGAGCACATTGAGCTGAGGACAGAGAAGCAAGAGCAGGAGCACAACCACGTGGCTACCAGAGCCAGCCACCTGAAGGCCTTGCTGGAACTGAAATGAAGTAGAGGCCAGCAGGCAGACACATGGGAGCCAGCCTTAGAAACATTCAGGAGAGGACAGGAGACACCCAGGGACCAGGGACAGACACACAGTGACCCCACGTGGATGGACAAAGCACCAAAACACAGAGACCAAACTCTGGGGTGGGTGGGTGGCCTCAAACCAAGGCCTCCTCTCTAAGCACTGGAGGTCTCAAGCCAAGCCCTGATCCAGCAGTGGTGGTGGCTGTCTTTCTGCAGGTCTGCTCTTCTGCTTTCACCTGGAGGATTTCTTTAAGGTTTGTTTTACCTGGTGGAGTCCATTGGCACAGGAGGCCACAGAGTGCCAAGCCAAGGGGCGGGAGCACAAACTGATCCCAGCACTGTCTGGTAAAGTTTACTTAGGGTTAATTTGAAATGCAGAGTTCTCTCTGAATTCCTTGTATAAAGTTCAATTTGCATAATGTAAATTTACAGGAAGTAACATCTGTCTGTCCTCCTTTCTATTCCCATTCCCTTTTCTCCAAAAGTCTCTCATATCTGAGTTTTCTAAGATTCTCTTCATCTTCCTGACTTTTTTCTTATTTATTTTATGGATAGATCTGGCTCTCACAGGGAAAACTTGAGGTCCCCCACTACGAGAGTTTTTCTGTCTATTTCCTCCTGTAATTCATTTAACTTTTCCTTTAAGAATGTGAATGCTAGGCCATTTCCCACATCTCTATTTACTATTGAAATTATTCCACTCTCTATGGTTCCTTGGAACAAAATTTAGTTTCCCTGCTTACCCCCTTCAATGGGGGTATTTTTGCTTTTTCTTTGTCTGAGATCATGAATGCTACCCCTGGATTTTTTCCTTCAGCTGAGTAGTATAAAAGTTTTTGCTCAAGCCCCCTATCTTAACTCTGTGGTTCTCTCTGGTTCAAGGCGTTCCTTGTAAAACAAAACATATTGTTGTATTCTGGTTCATAATCCATTTTGCTACCCCCTTACAGGTTATAAGTGAGTTCATCCCATTCACACAGATTTGATAACTAACTATGCATTTCCCACCAATCTATTTTCTTCCCTTTCTTTTTATCCTGTCCCTCCTCTAATATGGGTTTTCCATATGGCCACTGCCTTCTTTTAGCTGCCCACCCTTTTATCCCCAATTTTTCCTTCTCTTTTTCCCTTCTCCTACTTATCTATAAGGTAAGATAAATGTTTCTGACCAATTAAGTCATTCATATATATATATATATATATATATATATATATATATATATATATATATATATATGTCATGGGGCGCAGAGCACCCCAGAATTTCTCTGGGGCACACCGAGGAATCTTCTCCTTGAGAAACTAAACCAGAGGACAGATAACGCCTAGAGGAACCAAATCGGACTGAGCTAGCTTGGGATTCCTACCCTTCATTCCGGTCTCCCTTATCCTGGGGAGATAAGTTTGGGTGTGGCTTCGGCCTTTGTGTTCTGAAGAGGGATCCGTAGCCACCCCTCACCCAATTCCTCTAGTCACTACCAGTGGGGGATGGTCCTCCACTGCTCACCCAATTCCCCAGCTACCACCAGTGGGGGATGGTCCTCTCTCACTAAAGGAACTTTCCACAGGCAGATGGTCCACCCCCATCAGTCCCCTATAAAAGTACCTTCCAGTCTCCTGTTCGAGGAGATTTGGTACCTCTGAGCCATGTGCTTTATGCCAAATCTCCCCATGAAAAGTCTAAGGATTTCTTTCATGGTTTCCCTCCCCCCACCCTTCCCTTCCCTTGCTCCTAAATAAACTATCACCTTGTTCTAACTAAGTTTTGTGTGCAAGAGGGTGTAATTCTTTAAAGAGGAATTCCCAAGAACCCCAACCCCAACCTGTACCCCATTTTCCCACTATATCATATATATATATATATATATATGTCATGGAGTGCAGAGCACCCCAGAAGTTTTCTGGGGCACATCAAGGAACCTTCTCCTTGAGAAACTAAACCAGAGGACAGATAACGCCTAGAGAGATAAGCTGAACCAAATCGGACTGAGCTAGCTTCGGGTTCCTACCCTTCATTCTGGTCTCTCTTACCCTGGGGAGATAAGTTTGGGTGTGTCTGTGGCCTTGGTGTCCTGAAGAGAGGTCTGAAGCCACCCCTCACCCAATTCTTCCAGTCACTACCAGTGGGGGATAGTCCTCCACTTCTCACCCAATTCCCCCAGCTACCCCCAGTGGGGGATGATCCTTCCTCACTAAAGGAACTTTCCACAGGCAGATGGTCCACCCCCATCAGGCCTCTATAAAAGTACTTTCCAGTCTCCTGTTCGAGGAGATTTGGTACCTCTGAGCCATGTGCTTTATGCCAAATCTCCCCATGAGAAGTCCAAGGATTTCTTTCATGGTTTCCCTCCCCCAACCCTTCCCTTCCCTTGCTCCTAAATAAACTACCACCTTATTCTAATTACTTTTGTGTGCAAGAGGGTGTAATTCTTTAAAGAGGAATTCCCAAGAACCCTATCCCCTAACCCAAATCCGCACCCCATTTTCCCCCATTACATTTATAAATGTGAATTCCCCTTTTTGTACGAATATAGATGTGGTGTTCAAGCACTGGCCCCCTCATCACCACCATTTTGCACTCCGCAGTAAAAGCTCTACCTTGCACACCTGTTTTATGTGAGATCATTTCCCCCATCCTTTCTCTGACCTCCATCTTCTCCCAGGGCATCCATATTTCTTGCCTATCCATTTATTTCACATCATCCCCAGCTAACTGGCTTATGCTCAAACTCTCTTCTAGATAGAGTCCTTCTACCTGCTCCAATAATGATAGAATTCTTAGCAGATATGTGTATCATCTTCCTTTTTGGACAAGTATACAGTTTAACCTTATTGAGTTGCTTATGTTGCCTCTGTCATATTTCCCCTTTAATGCTTCTTTTGAGTTCTGTATTTGAAAGCCTCATTTTCTACTCACCTCATGTCTTTTCATCAGGAATGCTTCTATGGCCTCTGTTTCCCCTCGATGTGTTTCCACAGAGGGGGAACGTGTAGCAAGTAGATTGTTCTCAGAGAGGGTGTCTCCACCTATAAGCATTTCTTCCACTGAGTATTCTGAGGCTAGATGTGCTTCCACAGAGAGTGAGCCTGTAGTAACTGGACTGTTTTCAGAGAGTGTCTGCCGCCACAAGTATCTTTTCCTCTGAGTGTTCAGAGTATGTGTCTCCACCCATCAGCATTTTATTTGTTCAGTGTTCTGACATTAGATGTGCTTCCACAGAAAGTTAGCCTGAAGTAACTGGACTGTTCCCAGAAAGATTGTCTCCCACTCTTGTGTTGACTTTGTTTCCCTCCTAAAACAAAAAACACCATTCATTTCTCACATGGCATGGCTCTCAGGGAGGAGGAGAGGGAGAGGGAGGGATACATGGGATCCCAGGATGTAAGAAGCAGAAAACATCAATGAGCAGTTTTTAAATGAGGTCAAGGATCTAAAGGGGATTAATGGAAAGACAGGAAGTTGGAAAGAAAGGGATTTTGGACAGGCAGAGTGACTCCTTCCACTCCTGCAGCATCAGCATCAGGGCTTGGTTTGAGACCTCCAGTGTCATGAGACCAGACTGTTGGCTGCTCTGCTCATTTATCCAGGTGTCTGGCTTCTGTTCACCCAAGCTCGGGTACTGTGTGTCTTTCTTTGGTCCCTGTGTTGCCTGTCCTCTCCTGTGTGAGACCGGGTCCCTTCTCCAAGTGTCTGTCACCCATGTATGCTTCCTTTCAGTCTGGCTAGGCCATCACGTGGCTGGCCCTGTCACACACCTGATCCTCCTCTTGTTCTTCCTTCTCCGTCCCCAGACCCTCATGTGTGGCCTGGAACCATCTTCTGTCCCCTTTCCTTCACAGGCACCTCGTCCCCTTCCTGTCTCCCTCCCTTGTAGCCAACTCCATGGGCAACTTCAAATGACTTCAAAGTCACTCTACTCAGAGGCTGCCCAAGAGTTCACTTCTACAAAGCATGAACTCTCTGTAGTGGATAAAAACAAAACAGAGGGCATAAGTGGAAAGCAGTTTGGGAGAAATTTGACAGGAGATCAATACCTCACACCACATAGCAAATTAAACCATAAGTGGATATGCGAATCAAATACGAAGAATAAAATAAGAAAATAAGAAAATCATAAATGAGAGACATAACTAATACATAGAATTATAATTATTAATAATTACTCTTAGACCTCCAACTCATTAATTTATTCCTTTGATGCATATAAGCTCCTCCTACATGCTGGGCATATAGACAGGGGGCCAATTAAGCAATCAACAAGTATTCCTTCAGTACCTACTGCTTCATAGGCACTGTGCTAGGCCCTGGAGAAGCAAACACTCAGTAAGACACAGTCCCTAAGCACTAGAAAGTTACCTTCTAAGGAGACAGAAAATACACTGAAGGGTATAAAGAATAAATACAAATAAAGGCAAAGTACAAGGCAGTCTGGGAGCGAGGCCACTAGAAGCTGGTATCAAGAAAGGCATCATGGGGGCAGCTAGTTGGTGCAGTGGATAGAGCACCAGCCCTGGATTCAGGAGGAGCTGCGTTCAAATCTGGCCTCAGACATTTGACACTGGCTGTGTGACCCTGGGCAAGTCACTTAACCCCAATTGCCTCACCTAAAAAAAAAAGAAAGGCTTCATGGAAGAGGTGATGCTTGAACTGTCTGGATGAAAGAGGGGGATCCTCTGAGGCCTAAGGAGAGAGGGCCAGCTGCAGAGTCAGGAAGGCACAGAATTTGACTCATGCTAACTGCATGACCACAGTCAAGTCACCTAACCTCTTAGTGCCCCAGACAACTCTGTAAGATCACAGACATGTTGAGATTGTTGTCAATCTTACTGAGGAGACAGAAAGATGAAAGAGTGCTGGACCTTGAACACTCTGACTTGCCCTTGTCAAAGGTCACACAGCTAATAAATTCCTCAGGCTGGATTTGAACTCAGATGTTCCTAATTCCAAGCCTGGTGTTCTAACCCTAAGCCCCCTAGATGGAGAGATTCAGAAATCCCAGAAGACTGTTGCCAAGCCATTGTTCAGGAGGCTGCCTTGGGGCCAGGGAAGGGTAGGAAAAGAACTCATTCTCAGTACACTGAGCTTCTGCAAGTGCTTAGCCCTTTCTAAGTACACCACCCATCCTGAGGAAAAACCTGAGTTGTCCTACCTGAGTTAGGAACTCCCCAAGTATCTTGATGTTGGGTGGGCTCAAGTGTCTGGGAGGAGGACCTATAATCCCACAGAGAATGCAAACTACCTTGAATGAAACAGCAAGGGAAACTTCAGCTGTCCCAGGGGAAACTTTGCACTTGAGCCCTGGTCATTCTTGGCTTTTGGTCTTCTTTGTTCTGTTTCTATATAATACCTGACCTGGCCCACTGAGGGTGCAGGGATCCATCACTCTGTCCTGTTGCCACCACAGGACTGGTCCCATGAGTAAATTCTCTGATACAACATAATTATCCCCAGTAACCCCAATAAATTGAAATATATAACCCATGCTGGTGTGGTCAGCTTCTTCCTTTAACAATCAAATGCCTTCCCATTATAGAATGCCATAATAAATGCCATCCCTCAGATGGTTTGTCTCCTTATAAGTTTCTTCCCTCTGGAATGGAGACAAGAGAGTCTCAGGAAGATCCCCTCATCATCACATTTTATTAGCCCAGCCAGGCATCAAAATGGTGGGGAGAGGTTAAGGGACTTGTCCAGGGTCATTCAACTAGTAGGTATCAGAGGCAGGATCTGAACTCAGTTCTTCCTGGCTCTAAGCACTGGAGACAGAGCTACAGTTTAACCTATGAGGCAGTAATATCCCTTTTCAGGGCCCTTGTGACCCATGAGACTTTAGTTCCTAAATTCCCTGATGCCAGCATGGAGACACACACACACACACACACACACCTGGCTAGCTTCCATGTTCACTTTAACGAAATGTTACCTCCATTCACATATATGAAATTCATTCATTCAACAAACGTTGAGCATCTGTCATGTGCTTCACTTCACGTGTTGGGTTACTTTGGGCTGGGTTAGGTATGGAATGGCTTCCTGAAATGCCCCATGTTCCAAGGTGGGACTCGGAAATCAGCAGGCTAGTGGCCAGGCCTGAGAGGCTTGGAGATCCAGGCACAACAGGCAAGCCACCAGCCCCCAAGGCTCTTGAGCCTCTATTCAAGAAACTTGGGAAAGTGGTCCCTGTACCACAAATCAAAATATAGGCTGGAAAATTGAAAAAGAAAAAAGCCATTAACATATAATGATACTGTCATAACAGGGAAGAACAAAACAGAAACTCAGAAAAGGACAACAATGTCAAAATGTCTACATGCAAAAGACTTATTAAAATGATGGTAATGAAATAGGGCCCGTGGGGAGGTGGTGATGAGGTGAGTAACGCCTAAACCTTACTCTCAATAGATTTGGCTCAAGGAGGCAATAACATATACATTCACTTGAGTATTAACATTTCTCTTACCCTATAAGGAAATAGGAGGAGTGGGTGACAAGTAAATGTTGGAGGCTGATAGAAAGAAAGGCATACTGAGGAATAGGTAGACAGAAGCGAATCACTGGTGGCGAGGGACAGGGTAAAAGGAGAGACAGAGAAAAATAGAAATGGGAAAAACAGGATAGAGGGAAATACACAGTTAGTAATCATAAGTGTAAATGTCGTTGGGATGAACTCAACCACAAACGAGAAACAGATAGCAGAGTGGATTCAAATCCAGAATACCAAAATATGCTGTTTATAAGAAAAATATTTGAAGTAGATATACACACAGAAGAAAGGTAAAAGACTGGAGGAATATATTTTATGCTTCCGTGAAGTAAAAAAAAGCAGGAGTAGCAATCATGATCTCAGAAAAATCAAAAGTAAAGAAAGATATAATTAAAAGAAACAAAGAAGAAAAGTACATCTTCCTAAAAGGTATCATAGACAAAGAAGTAATATATATACTAAATACACATGTACCAAATAATATAGCATCCAAATTTCTAAAGGAGTGAAATGATTTACAGGAGGAAATTGACAATAAACCTAGATTAGTGGGGGACCTTAACTTTCCCCCCAGAACTAGATAAATCTAATCACAAAATAAACAAGAAAGGACAAAAGGAGATGTTGAGAATTTTATAAAAGTTTGATAAGAGAGACCTCTAGAGAAAACTGAACTGGGATACAAAACAATATACCTTATTCTTAGTGTTACATGGCATCTAAACAAAAGCTTACCATGTATTAGGTTATATGAACCTCACAGTCAAATGCAGAAAAGCAGAAATATTAAATGCATCTTTTGCATACCATGATGCAATAAAAATTATGTTAAAGAAATGGACATAGAAAGAGAGATTACAAATTAATGGAAAATAAGTAATCTAATCCTAAAGAACGAATGACTCAAAGAACAAATCATAGAAGCAATCAATTATTTCATCAAGAACATTACAACCATGAAGCAGCATTCCAAAATTTGTGAGATGCTTCCAAAGCATTACTTTGGGAAAATTTCTATTTCTAAATGCTTACATCAATAAAACAGAGACAGAACAGATTGCAAAACTAGAAAATGAACAAGTGAAATAATTTCCAATGAAATGTCAAAATAGAAATGCAGAAAGGAAAGGTGAGTTTAAGAATTTTTGAAAAATCAAATCAAGAAATAAAAGTAGGTGCTGGTTTTATCTAAATACTAATAAAATAGATAACCCATTGGTTAATTTGATGAACAAAAAGAAAGAAAACCAAATCACCAATCTCAAGAATGAACAGGTGAATGCATAACCAACAAAGATGAAATTAAAGCAATTATTATGAGTTATTTTGCCCTATCACATGCCAGCAAAAGAAACAATGTCCATGAAATGGATGAATACTTACAAAAAATATAAACAGGAGAGGAAAGAGAATACTGCAATAGCCTTATGTTAAAAGAAGAAATTGAACATGGCATTACTGAGTTTCCTCAGAAAAAATCCCCAAGACTAGATAGATTAGAAAGTGAATTCTACTAGATATTTTAAAACCATTTCATCCTAATACTATATAAACTATTGGAAAAAACAGGAAAAGGACGAGTCCTATCAAATTCCTTTTATGGAACAAATAGTGTTTTGATACCTAAATGGTGAGAAGACACCATTACCTTACCCCATTGAGGAGGTTAGAGGTCCACAGGGGTTACACATTGCATACCATTTCCTGAATGCTTCAATCAGTTCTGCTTGCTTTTCTTTTCCTCCCTAAAACAATAAATACAATTTCTTATATAGCATGGCTCTTGAACGTGGGGAGAGAGAGATACATGGAATCCCCTGGTGGTGTCAGAAACAGAAAACATCAACAAAATGTTTCTGTAAAAAGGTCAATTATCTCAAAAGTAATAATGGAAGGGGGAAGGAGGAAAGAAAGGGGGGTGTGGGTTAGTGATTATCAGTGGCAGATCTCAAACTCTAATAGAAATCAGTGATTATGAAAACAATCATTGTGGTTTAGTCCCATCTGACTTTTCCTGACCCCCTTTGGGGTTTGTTTTCTTGGCAAAGATACTAGAGTGGTTACCATTTCCTTCTGCAGCTCATTTGAGATTTCAAGAACTGAAGCAAACAGGGTTAAATGACTTGCTCAGCATCACTCTGAGGGTTTGAGACCATATTTGAAGAGAGATTTCATTACAATAAACCCATCAGGTTAATTCTTCTTGAGACCAGATTTGAACACCAAATGACAAGTATTCCTGCCTAGGGTCCCAGCAGAACCCCTAGCTGCCCAGAAATCAATTGATACGTGTTAAAAATTAGGAGGTTGATTAATGAAAATGATTAGGTATGCAAAGTACACAAGCAAACAAATAAAATAATAATTTTTAAGAAATCTAAAGGTGGGAAAGGGGAGGACACACTATTTGATCATTTTTTTTGGTAGGGCAATGAGTGTTAAGTGACTTGCCCATGGTCACAAAGCTAGTATCTGTCAAGTGTCTGAGGCCAACTATTTGATAATTTTTAACAAGATGGTATAACGGAAAAGCAGTTTGCCAGAAATTTGAGAGGACATCAAGAGCTGACACCATCCATCAAATTAAACTACAAATGGATACATGAATCAGATGTGAAAGGGGCCTCGATAGCAAATTAGAGCAAGGAGGAAATTACTCTTTACATCTATGGAGAGGGGAAGAGGTCTTCATAGAACAAACAAGAGAGAGGATCACGTATTAATATGGAGAATTCTGCTTCTATAAAGTGGAAATGTTTTTTGCACAAAGAGAGTCAATGCAGTTAAAATGAGAAGGGTCACAGGGAAGTGAGGGAAAATATCTTTGCAGTAAAGCTCCCTAAGGACTGTTGAATATGCAAGATCTAGAGGGAACTGATTCCAGTTTACAACATTAAGAGCCATTCTCCAATAGGTCAAAGGGTATGAACAGGAAGTTTTCAAAGGAAGAAATGCAAGCTACCAATGGCCCTATGACAAAATGCCCTGATTCCCTCATAAAGAGAGCAGTGCACATGAAAACAACTGTTAAGGGCTAAAATTCTAGCTAAACTGTCTAAAATATCTAATGAGTGGTCGCCAATAAATTATAAGCTTTAGCAAGAGTTAGACTTTAAGCATTTATTAAGGAGAATAAGAATTTGGTAAAGAGAGAGAGAAAGGTCTAGATTCCTATCTATTAAAGGGAGAGCACATTTCTAGCTCCCTTCTCCGCCAGCGTCCTCAGGAAAAAGAGCGAGACTGAGCGCCAGTCTCTTCCTTCCTCCTCCCACTAGTCCGCGTCACTTCCTGATACCAAAGACAAGACTCCTGGTCTTGCCCTCAAAGACCTTCGCTTCATGGGCAGAACTCTTCTACAGTTAGTATCCAGCAGGTGGCGTTATTCCAATCGTTACAGTCCCCCCTGTTGTTCCTCAAGAAACAAAATGTTTCCTTGACGGAACAGTAAAAACAATATGATAACTATTGCTAACTAATAATATGTGAACAACAATATAGAAAAGGAAGAGAGGAAAGTTTTGTCCAGAGGGGCGATTTTTTTTGTCCTCATGAACCGACGCTTTGACATTAGTCTTGCAAAGGGAGGGCCTCTGCAGAGAATACATGTTACAGATGGTGTATATTATAACAGAAAGAGAAAAAAACCAACAAAAAGAACAAATCAAAACTGTTCATTTAAAGTCTCAAAGTCTTTTCTCAGATGTCCTCTAGGTGTAGTCGTGGAATGGAAGTCTTTTCAGGGGTTGATGTGTGGATGCTGGTAATCAGCCAGGAAAATTTCCTACAAAATTGAGCTTAACACAACTTTAAAATAGCTTTGTCAATAATCAAATCAAACAATGAAAGTTCTCAAAAACATGTCTAAGGGAATTCAGAATCTTAGTTGTTACACATGAAACATATAATAAAACAAAAATTGAACCATTCTTTAAAATTACATTATTATTATAGTCCCCCCTTATGGAGAGTAATTGAGAAGACAATTGCTGCGATATTAATTTTTAAAAATAATTTTTATCTTTGTTTCATCACTTTTTGCATCATCTGCCTAATTATCCTCATGCCATTATGAGAAATTTTAAAATCTAATATAATTGGTAACAGGTGTCAAGGCCAAATTCAACACTGTATTTATCATGACACCTGAGATAATTATGGGGGTTACCATAAAAGAACAGAGAAATGATGGGATATGAGCATTCCCACACTTGAGCAATATATACTGCCCATGCAGTATGCCAGGTCTAAAATAGGTGGATGGAATATATGTCCATGCCACCGAACATATTGGAGGAAACTGAGTCAGACTTAATCAGATGCATGGGATTGAGATGTCCATGGCATCAGGCATATAGGAGGGAGCATAGAAGCCAGGTGTAGGAGCGAGATGGGTGGGATGAATACTTCCAGCCATCTGTACAATATTGTGGGGAAAAATAAAATAAAATATTAAACCAAGAGAATCCAACCTCAACATTTGTCAAAAGCCGTTCCCTCAGCCATACCTTGACTTCATGCATGTCTCCCCTCATGTGACAGTTCAGTGTCTGCTCTTGCATGTATTCCTCTTGTGATTGGATGGCATCTTGGCCAACTGGCATCTGATAACTCAGAATAAAGGCAATTAATGTCTTAAATGATAAGTTCCCATAATGCAAGTCTCATATGGATTTAAAAATTGAGGATAATAAATGATTGCAAAAAATGTGAATACATCTTGACTCAGAACACAATATATAATTATGCAACAATTTCAAATAATACCCCTTTTTTTTTACTTAGTATACAATTACTTTTGTGAAAAATCAGAACATACTTAAATACAAGTTAAAGCACAACAGAATCTCAAAGAACTTTTTTTTTTTTGAAAAAAGAAAACTTTTACAAATGTTCCTCTCTCTTTTTTTTTTTTTTGGGAATATGCTTATCAAAAATAATACTTCTAGAATCAATTTACACTTGCCATGGCAACCAATTTGCCAGGGAAATGCTTTAAAGAGTTTGATCAAATAATCAGTTGAGGAAAAAAAAAATAACAAAAACAAACAACTCAGAATATGGGAGCACAATACTCCTAGAATTAACATTGTATTATGAAATCAAAACCATGTTTCAAAATTAGATAGATGAATGAATAGAAGAAGATACACGTGGAACAATAAAAGACAATGAAATTCAAACTAAGGAAATCTAAATGAATATGAACTTAATATCAATAAGAGTATTATAAAATATAAACTTGATCACATGACTATAAAAAGCTTTTACAAATATTCTCCTTGTTTTAAAAACTAAGTATAAGACACAATCTCAAAAGCATGAAAATCTCTATGAAAATAAACCCATACCATTAATTTCAAAATGTATATATAATAGCACAGAAATCCTATGTAACCTCTGAACTGATACTATTACTCTGAGTGAATTCAGAACACTTTTGATTCCGATATCTAAAATCCCCAATACTCATATCAATACCTTGCTGCTTACTTCTACATTTCTGTAAAATATATACCCTTCCATGGCAAAAGCTGAGTCTTGAACTATGTTGATGATTGTCATTCTTATTCAGCTTAAGTTTTTCTTCTTTAACCCCTCTATATTGTCTGTCAGTCTTTTCACCATACAAATGCTTTATAAGATTACTAATGAAAGACAAAAGCAGGTTAGCAAAATTATGAACAAAACGAGCATATCTGGAATTTAAAGAGCTTTCTAAGATTGTCTCAAAAGCACAGCCAGGCCGGGGAAGGGCTGAGCCTGAAGCTGCAAATGCAGGTAGAAAAAGTTGAGCATGCGCACCAGATCTCTGGACTTCCCAGGCAGGGGAAGCTATGGGCTTGGCCATAGGAGGAGTAGAGGGTGGGGTCTGGAGAGGAGGGGAGGGACCAGAGCAATTTGAATCAGATTTGATTTTGAACTCAGGCCTGGATTCCTCTTCCCCCACTTTGCCTCCAGGTGCTAGGGGATTAAAAGCTTCAAGAGGGTGGGTCATTGCCTCCAGGCATGCAAAATTAGAGCAACAATTAGTGTTAGAATTGGGAAAAGCTGCAGGAATCTCTTCAGGTTTCTCTGAAAAAGCATGGTTGGGAGAGGGAGAGATATTTCCTTGTGTGAGTAAGTTGCTGGCTCTTTTAACAAAAATAAAAAGAAAAATAGAAAATCCACAAAAACAAAGCATTAACATGATCTTATCTCCCATTTGTCTGGTTAAACAGACCAAAATAAAAAATAGGATAATTAGGGAGTTTAAAAGGTCCATTCGAAAAAATTCAAAGGAAAAACACAGCCAGTACACCAGTACTTAGCAGTTAAAGGGAGAGGGAGGGGAAATTTCTTACCCAACCAGCAGATCAGAAGAAGACTGAGGGTTAGCTTTCCTCTTCGTGGTCAGCCATCTGTTAAGGGCTAAAATTCTAGCTAAACTGTCTAAAATATCTAATGAGTGGTCGCCAATAAATTATAAGCTTTAGCAAGAGTTAGACTTTAAGCATTTATTAAGGAGAATAAGAATTTGGTAAAGAGAGAGAGAAAGGTCTAGATTCCTATCTATTAAAGGGAGAGCACATTTCTAGCTCCCTTCTCCGCCAGCGTCCTCAGGAAAAAGAGCGAGACTGAGCGCCAGTCTCTTCCTTCCTCCTCCCACTAGTCCGCGTCACTTCCTGATACCAAAGACAAGACTCCTGGTCTTGCCCTCAAAGACCTTCGCTTCATGGGCAGAACTCTTCTACAGTTAGTATCCAGCAGGTGGCGTTATTCCAATCGTTACACAACTTTCTTCTTTCAGTCTGTAAATCATGGAGATCCGCAGGGTCAGGGACAGTCCCCTACTTCTGTTTCACAACATAGTGGAGAGACAAGAATTGGAGGCATAAGACCTAGACTGAAGTGCTGCCTTACTAATTGTGTGACCCTAGGCAAGCCACTGAAACTCTGTAAACCTCAATTTTCATATCTGTGACGTGGAGGTGATAATGATACATATAGTAAGTAAATTACACGATGATTATAAGGTTCAAATGAGGTATTTAAAAAGGGTTTTTCAAACCATGAAGCACTATAGAAGTCTTTATTATTTTTATTACCATTACTGTGCTATTGATTCTTTTCTGTTTAATGTTCTTCAGATCATTACACAGAATTGCTGTCTTTGGTAACTCAATAAAAGTATTGGGATGATAACTCATCTGCTGCAGGCTCCAAAAAGACAATTTTAGGACAATTCTAGGAGACAGGACTGTGGAGATCAGGTGAGATTAATAAAATGGAGAATTTAAAAATTCAACTGACAAATAAAACTAGGAGTTGGTTTTATGAAAAAATAGCAAAATAGATAAATCATTGGTTATTTGATTGAAAAAAGAAAGAAGAAAATCAAATTACCAGTCTCAAAAATAAACAGGGTGAATGCATATCCAATGATGATGACATTAAAGTAATTATTAGGAGATATTCTGCTCAATCCTATACCAGGGTAAAGTGAAAATCAAAGTGAAATGTTTGAATTTAAAAAATATAAACTGCACATGTTAACAGAAGGGGGAATAGAATACTTCACTCCATTTTTTTATTGAATAGAATTTTATTTTCCAAAATATATGTAAAAACAAATTTTAACAGCAATTTTTTTTAAAATTTGTGTTCCAACTTCTCTTCCTCCTCCATTCCCACCCCCCACCCACTAGAACTCAAGCATTTCAAAATAAGTTATACATGAGTAGTGTTAAGGGGTAAAATTCTAGCTAAACTGTCTAAAATATCTAATGAGTGGTCGCCAATAAATTATAAGCTTTAGCAAGAGTTAGACTTTTAAGCATTTATTAAGGAGAATAAGAATTTGGTAAAGAGAGAGAGAAAGGCCTAGATTTCTATCTATTAAAGGGAGAGCACATTTTTAGCTCCCTTCTCTGCCAGCGTCCCCAGGAAAGAGAGCGAGCCTGAGCGCCAGTCTCTTCCTTCCTCCTCCCACTAGCCCGCGTCCCTTCCTGACTCCTGGTCTTGCCCTCAAAGACCTTCCCTTCATGGGCAGAACTCTTCTACAGTAAGTATCCAGCAGGTGGCGTTATTCCAATCGTTACAGTCCCCGCTGTTGTTCCTCATGAAACAAAATGTTTCCTTGACGGAACAGTAAAAAGAATATAATAACTATTGCTAACTAATAATATGTGAACAACAATATAGAAAAGGAAGAGAGGAAAGTTTTGTCCAGAGGGGCGATTTTTTTTTGTCCTCATGAACCGACGCTTTGACATTAGTCTTGCAAAGGGAGGGCCTCTGCAGAGAATACATGTTACAGATGGTGTATATTATAACAGAAAGAGAAAAAAACAACAAAAACAACAAATCAAAACTGTTCATTTAAAGTCTCTGAAAGTCTTTTCTCAGATGTCCTCTAGGTGTAGTCGTAGAATGGAAGTCTTTTCAGGGGTTGATGTGTGGATGCTGGTAATCAGCCAGGAAAATGTCCTACAAAATTGAGCTTAACACAGCTTTAAAATAGCTTTGTCAATAATCAAATCAAACAATGAAAATTCTCAAAAACATGTCTAAGGGAATACAGAATCTTAGTTGTTAACACGTGAAACATATAATAAAACAAAAATTGAACCATTCTTTAAAATTATAATATTATTATAGTCCCCCCTTATGGGGAGTAATTGAGAAGACAATTGCTGCGATATTAATTTTTTAAAAATAATTTTTATCTTTGTTTCATCACTTTTTGCATCATCTGCCTAATTATCCTCATGCCATTATGAGAAATTAGAAAATCTAATATAATTGGTAACAGGTGTCAAGGCCAAATTCAACACTGTTATTTATCATGGCACCTGAGATAATTATGGGGGTTACCATAAAAGAACAGAGAAATGATGGGATATGAGCATTCCCACACTTGAGCAATATGTACTGCCCATACAGTATGCCAGGCTTAAAATAGGTGGATGGAATATATGTCCATGCCACCGAACATATTGGAAGAAACTGAGTCAGACTTAATCAGATGCATGGGATTGAGATGTCCATGGCATCAGGCATATAGGAGGGAGCATAGAAGCCAGGTGTAGAAGTGAGATGGGTGGGATGAATACTTCCAGCCATCTGTACAATATTGTGGGGAAAAAGAGAATAAAATATTAAACCAAGAGAATCCAACCTCAACATTTGTCAAAAGCCGTTCCCTCGGCCATACCTTGACTTCATGCATGTCTCCCCTCATGTGACAGTTCAGTGTCTGCTCTTGCATGTATTCCTCTTGTGATTGGATGGCATCTTGGCCAACTGGCATCTGATAACTCAGAATAAAGGCAATTAATGTCTTAAATGATAAGTTCCCATAATCCAAGTCTCATATGGATTTAAAAATTGAGGATAATAAATGATTGCAAAAAATGTGAATACATCTTGACTCAGAACACAATATATAATTATGCAACAATTTCAAATAATACCCCTTTTTTTTACTTAGTATACAATTACTTTTGTGAAAAATCAGAACATATTTGAATACAAGTTAAAGCACAACACAATCTCAAAGACAACTTTTACAAATGTTCCCCTCTTTTTTTTTTTTTTTTGGAATATGCTTATCAAAAATAATACTTCTAGAATCAATTTACACTTGCCATGGCAACCAATTTGCCAGGGAAATGCTTTAAAGAGTTTGATCAAATAATCAGTTGAGAAAAAATAATAAAAACAAACCACTCAGAATATGGGAGCACAATACTCCTAGAATTAACATTGCATTATGAAATCAAAACCATCTTGCAATTTTTTCAAAATTAGATAAATGAATAGAAGAAAATACACATGGAACAATAAAAGACAATGAAATTCAAACTAGGGAAATCTAAATGAATAAGAACTTAATATTAATGAGTCTTATAAAATATAAACTTGATCACAACTATAAAAAGCTTTTACAAATATTCTCCTTGTTTTAAAAACTAAGTATAAGACACAATCTCAAAAGCCTGAAAATCTCTATGAAAATAAACCCATACCATTAATTTCAAAATATATATATAATAGCATAGAAATCCTATGTAACCTCTGAACTGACATTAATACTCTGAGTGAATTCAGAACACTTTTGATTCCGATATCTAAAATCCCCAATACTCATATCAATACCTTGCTGCTTACTTCTACATTTCTGTAAAATATGTACCCTTCCATGGCAAAAGAAGCAGAGTCTTGAACTATGGTGATGATTGTCATTCTTATTCAGCTTAAGTTTTTCTTCTTTAACCCCTCTATATTGTCTGTCGGGCTTTTCACCATACAAATGCTTTATAAGATTACTAATTAAAGACAAAAGCAGGTTAGCAAAATTATGAACAAATCGAGCATATCTGGAATTTAAAGGGTTTTCTAAAGTTGTCTCAGAAGCACAGCCAGGCTGGGGAAGGGCTGAGCCTGAAGCTGCAAATGTAGTTAGAGAAAGTTGAGCATGCGCATCAGATCTCTGGACTTCCCAGGCAGGGGAAGCTATGGGCTTGGCCATAGGAGGAGTAGAGGGTGGGGTCTGGAGAGGAGGGGAGGGACCAGAGCAATTTGAATCAGACTTGATTTTGAACTCAGGCCTGGATTCCTCTTCCCCCACTTTGCCTCCAGGTGCTAGGGGATTAAAAGCTTCTAGAGGGTGGGTCATTGCCTCCAGGCATGCAAAATTAGAGCAACAATTAGTGTTAGAACTGGGAAAAGCTGCGGGAATCTCTTCAGGTTTCTCTGAAAAAGCATGGTTGGGAGAGGGAGAGATATTTCCTTGTGTGAGTAAGTTGCTGGCTCTTTTAACAAAAATAAAAAGAAAAATAGAAAATCCACAAAAACAAAGCATTAACATGATCTTATCTCCCATTTGTCTGGTTAAACAGACTAAAATCAAAAATAGGGTAATTAGGGAGTTTAAAAGGTCCATTTGAAAAAATTTAAAGGGAAAACACAGCCAGTACGCCCGTACTTAGCAGTTAAAGGGAGAGGGAGGGGAAATTTCTTACCCAACCAGAAGATCAGAAGAAGACTGAGGTTTAGCTTTCCTCTTCGTGGTCAGCCATCTGTTAAGGGGTAAAATTCTAGCTAAACTGTCTAAAATATCTAATGAGTGGTCGCCAATAAATTATAAGCTTTAGCAAGAGTTAGACTTTTAAGCATTTATTAAGGAGAATAAGAATTTGGTAAAGAGAGAGAGAAAGGCCTAGATTTCTATCTATTAAAGGGAGAGCACATTTTTAGCTCCCTTCTCTGCCAGCGTCCCCAGGAAAGAGAGCGAGCCTGAGCGCCAGTCTCTTCCTTCCTCCTCCCACTAGCCCGCGTCCCTTCCTGACTCCTGGTCTTGCCCTCAAAGACCTTCCCTTCATGGGCAGAACTCTTCTACAGTAAGTATCCAGCAGGTGGCGTTATTCCAATCGTTACAGTAGTCATGGAAAACATTCCCCCATTAGCTAGATTGTGAGACAAAACAGTAAAAAAAAAACCCAAAACTTCAGATTGAGGAATTGTCAAAGAGGAAAAAAAAATTTTTTTAAATGTGTTTCCAGGGGCAGCTAGGTGGCACAGTGGACAGAACACCGGCCCTGGAACCAGGAGCACCTGAGTTCAAATCCTGCCTCAAACACCTAACACCCACTAGCTGTGTGACCCCAGGTAAGTCACCCAACCCCAACCGCCTCACCAAAAAAAAAAAAAAAAAAAAAAGAAAGAAAAAATGTGTTTCCATCTATTTTTAGATACTATCAATTCTTTCTCTGTAGATGGGTTGCCACTTTCATAAGTCCTTCAGGGTTATATTGGATCATTGCCTTGCTGAAAATAACCACATGCTTCCCAGAAGATCATCCCCGACTATTGCTGTTATTTTGTATACAGTACATTTCATTCTGCTTCAGTTCATGTAGGTCTTTCCCGGTTTTTCTGATAGTATCCTGTTCATCATAACCTAAATAAAGTACCTTAAACTTGACAAAGAATTTTCTTCATATTAGCCCATCAAAGTAGGTACCATACATTTTGCCATTATATTCAATAATCATAACTTTATCCCTCCATCCTATTCCCTTCCCATGATATTTACTCTATTTTTTATCTTCTTTTAAACTATTCCTCCTCAAAAGTATTTTACTTCTGACTGTCCCCTCCCCTACTCTGCACTCCCTTTTTTCACCCTTCCTTCCTTATCCTCTTCCCCTCATACTTTCCTGTAGGGTTAAATAGATTACTCCTCCCAAATGGGTGTAAATGTTGTTCCCTCCATGAGCCAACTCTGATGAGTTTAAGGTCTCTGAGCTAATTCTATGTTCCAAATTTTTTTCCTCTCTCTCTCCTCAACCCTCCCTATGAAATCAAGCAATTCAATATGTCATACTTGTGTAGTTATGCAGAACATCTTTACTTCCTCAAAAGTATTTTGCTTTTTACTGCTTTCTCCCCCAATCTGCCCTTCCCTCCTTCCCCTCTTCCCCACCTCCTTATCTCCTTCCACTCCCTCAGGGCAAAAATATATTATTATACCCACTTGAGTATGTATGTTAGTCCTTCTTTGAGTCAATTCTGATGATATTAAGGTTCACTCACTCCCCAATTCCTTCCCCCTCTTCCCCTTTTTCTTGTTTCCTTCAAGTGAACAACCTCTCCCCAGACCATCTCTCCCCTTCCCCCTCCCCCAGTCTATTTCTCCTACACCTCAACACTATTTTAAAGATGTCATTATGGGTTAGTTAGGTGGCACAGTGGAGAAAGCCCCAGCCCTGGACCAAGGAGGCCCCAAGCCCAAATCTGGCCCCAGACATAAGACACCCCACAAAGAACAAAACATAAATGCTTTACAGATATCATCTCTTCGTATTCAGTTCAGACCTGTGTCCTCTGTTAATTCCTTACTGAGATAGTTCTTATGAGTTCAAAGTATTATCTCCCCACGTAGGAATATAAACAGTTTGATCTTTTAATATCCCTCATAAAGTCTTTTTCCTGTTTATCTTTTTATGCTTCTCCAGGGTCTTGTATTTGAAAGTCAAATTTTCTATTCAGTTCAGGTCTTTTCATAACAAATGCCTGAAAGTCTTCTTTCTCATTGAAATTCCATGTTTTCCTCTGAAAGATGATGCTTAGTTTTGCTGGGTATGTGATTTTTGGCTGTAGTCCCAGTTCCTTTGCCCTCTGGAATATCATATTCCATGACCTCCAGGCCTTTAATGTAGAAGCTGCTAGATCTTGCTTTATCCTTATTGGAGTTTCACAGTATTTAAATTCCTTTTTTCTAGCTGTGAATTTGGCTATAATATTCCTGGAGGTTTTCCTTTTGGGATCTCTTTCAGGAGGTGATTGGTGGATTCTTTCAATTTCTATTTTAGCTTCTGCTTCTAGAATATCAGGGCAATTTTCCCTCACAATCTCTTGGAGGACAGTGTCTAAGCTTTTGTTTTGGTCATGGTTTTCAGGTAGTCCAATGATTTTCAAATTATCTCCCCTAGATTTATTTTCCAGGTCAGCTGTTTTTCCAAGGAGATATTTCACATTGCCCTCTATTTTTTCATTCAATTGGATTTGCTTTACTGTGTCTTTGTTTCTCATAAGGTCAGTAGCTTCTATTTGTTCAATCCTAATTCTTAGGCAATTATTTTCAGCAGACAGTTTTTTAATCTCTTTTTCCATTTGGCTTTTCAAACTGTTGACTTTTTTCTCATGACTCTCCTGCATTGCTCTCATTTCTCTTTCCATTCCTCCCTCTCTTTCTCTACATCTTCATTCTCTCTCTCCTACTTTCTCTTCAAAGTCCCTTTTGAGAGCTTCCATGGCCTAAGACCAGTTCATATTTTTCTTGGAAGCTTTGGATGTTGGAGCTTTGACCCTGTTATTATCTTCTTCTTCTGAGGATGTATTGTGGTCTACCTTTCCCCCAAAGAAGTTTTCGATGGTCTTCTGCTTTCTCTGCCTACTCATCCTGGCTATTTCTTGGCTTTTTACTCCTTCTTAAAGTGTAGCCGCTGCTTCCAGGACACACTGTTCATGCTACAGCATGGCCCAGGGGGTGATTGGGCTTCTTCTAATCCTACCTGGCTTGTGAGTAATCACAGCCGCTTTCTCTTTGACCCAGAAACAGAAGTCTGACTGAACTCTTATTCTCTATGGTCGGAAGCTTGGCGTGCTTTTGCCCCTCCCCCACTCGGCCACCACCACTCGATTCAGCCCACTGGTTCAGACCCAGGGCGCTTTGCCCCAACTCCAGTAGATACTGCCTCCACTTCACCCCGGCCTACCTCCGAACCCCCTCACTAGTCTGTGATCGGATCCTCAGAAGCTGCTGGTGCTGAAGACTCTGACATGCACTGGAAGCAGTGTCCCCACTCCATTTTTAATTTTTTTGTGTGTGGCAGGGCAATGAGGGTTAAGTGACTTGCACAGGGTCACACAGCTACTAACTGTCAAGTGTCTGAGGCCAGATTTGAACTCAGGTCCTCCTGAATCCAGGACAGGTGCTTTATCTACTGTGCCATCTAGCTGCCCCCTATAACTCCATTTTAAAAAAAAAGAAATGGAACAAGGAATAAAGGAGTTTCCTAAGACAAAACCTCAAGGATCAGATAGATTTATAAGTGAATTCTAGCAAACATTTAAGGAACAATCTATCATAATAACATACAAACTATTTGGGAAAAATAGGTAAATAAGGAGTCCCACCAAAGTCCTTTTATAAGAAAAACATGGTTTAGATAACTAACCCAGGGAGAGAAAAACAGAGAAAGAAAACTGTAGACCAATTTCTTTAATGAATATCAATGAAACATTTGAACTGGGATCCTGGGAAGGAGATGACAGCAAAATAGGGCAACAATCATTCACCCTTACCACTGGGATTTATACTAAGAATGCAGGGCTGGTAAAATGTAAGGAAAGTGGGGTAGCTAGGTGGCACAGTGGATAAAGCACAGGCCCTGGATTCAGGAGTACCTGAGTTCAAATCTGGCCTCAGACACTTACACTTACCAGCTGTGTGACCCTGGGCAAGTCACTTAATCCCCATTGCCCCACCAAAAAAAAAGTAAGGAAAACTATCAGCATAATTAACCATATTTCATATGGGTCTGGGTTAACTCAGGAGTTTTCTCCTTGAGAAGCTAAACTAAAGGACAAACACACCTAGGAAGGAAGGAGAGAGAATGGGAGCCAGGGACAGAGATAACTCCAGAAAACAGGACCACCGCCCCTCATTCAAGCCTTTACCATCCCACCCCTCATTCAAGCCTTTTCCCACCCCCAAAAGAAACTTTCCATTGTCAGGTGGTCACCCCATCTATCTATAAAATCTTTTGCCTTTCTTCGGTTTGGGGGGAGAATGTTACTAAGCTATCTCCTTCCTTTGGGAAAAAGTCTTCACCTTCCCTCTTAGTCAATTTTTCTAGCCCCCAAATTAAAGATGGCTTTATTCAAATTGGACCATGTGCAAGAGTGTAATTCTTCTTTTCTTTTCTTTTTTTTTGGTAAGGCAATTGGGGTTAAGTGACTTGCCCAGGGTCACACAGCTAGTAAGTGTTAAGTGTCTGAGGCCGGATATGAACTCAGGTCCTCCTGACTCCAGGGCCGGTGCTCTATCCACTGCGCCACCTAGCTGCCCCCAAGAGTGTAATTCTTTACAGAGGAATACTTAAGGACTGCCACCACCTATTTCCCGGCTGACATGTTAAGAAAAAAACCATCAGAAATTGTTTGATTATATCAATAGATGCAGAAAAAAGCTTTTGACAAAATACAACCACCATTCCTATTACAAACACTTTAAAGCACAGGAATCAATAGAACCTTTCTCAAAATGACATGCAATATCTTTTTAAAACCCAGAGCAAGGGCAGCAAGGTGGTGCAGTGGATAAAGAACTGGCCCTGGATTCAGGAGGACCTAGTTCAAATTCAGCCTCAGACACTTGACATTTATTAGCTGTGTGACCCTGGGCAATTCACTTAACCCTCATTGCCCCGCAACCCCCCCCCCCCCAAAAGAAACCCAGAGCAAGCACTATCTGTAATGAGAATAAATGTAAAGCCTTCAGAATAAGATCAGGAGTGAAGGAAAAAAGTGTGTTAACACCACAATTATTCAGTATTGGACCAGAAATCCTAAGTAGAGGCTGAAGACAAGAAAAAGGAAAAGGAAAAATAAAAATAGGCAATGAAGAGACAAAATTATAGCTCTTTGCAGATGATGTACGGTATAATAAGAGTACCCCCCTGAGAATCAAATAAAAAAGTAGTGGAAAGAATTAGCAACTTTAGCAAAATGGTGGTGTGCAAAACAGAAATGATCGGCATTCCAATATACAACCAGACCCAGAAATTCCATTTAAAATAACTGCAAGCAATATAAAAAAACTTGGGATTCTCCCTGCCAAGACCAATCCATGGACTACATGAAAACCATGACAAAATACTCTTCACACAGAGAAAGACAGATCTAAACGACACGAGAAATATGAATTGCTCATCAGTATGCTGAGCCAACAAAAACAATAATTTGGCCTAAGTAACTTTCTTATTCTGTGCCAAAACAATCACACTACCAAAGACTAATTTTATAGGACTAGAAAAAATAATTCATCTGGGAAAAACAGAATGCAAAGTATTTGAAGGGAAACCATTTTTAAAATGTGAAGAAATCCAGTGAAGCAGAGCTAGATGTTAAAGTATAATATAAAGCAGTGTTCATGACAGCAATCTAGCTAGTACTGGCTAAGATATAGAGAAGGGGATCAGTGCAATAGATTAGGTACACAATACACAGTAGGAAAGGACCACAGGAATTTAGTGTTTGATAAACCAAAAGATCCAAGATTTAGGATTTCACAAAAATTGCTGGGAAAACTGGAAAGTTGTTTAGCAGAAATAAGCAGAGGTCAACACTGTATACCAAGAGAAGGTCAGAAGGAGTACAGGATTTGACACAAACAGCGATATCATTGGTAAATCAAGGGAGCGAGGAATTATGAACCTGTCAGAGCTATGGGTAAGGGAGGGTGCTATGAACAAACAAGAGAGAGAAGGGATCATGGGAAATGAAACATAATTTTGATTACATGAAATTAAAAAGGTTTTCCACAAAAACTAATACAACCAAAATTAGAAGGAAACCAGGTATATGGGGGAAACTGACAGCAAGTTTCCCTAATAATGGTGCTATTCCTCAAATATATATAAGGAACTGAGCCACATTTATAAAAATATGAGTCATTCCCCAATTGAAAAATGATCAAGGACTGCTGCATATGCAAGATGTAGAAGGAACTGATTCCAGTTTCCAACATTAAGAGCCATTCTCAAATGTGTCAAAGGACATGTATAGGAAGTTTTAAAGGAAGAATTCCAAGCTATCAATAGCCCTGTGACAAAATGCTCCCAATCCCTCATACTGAGACAAGTGCACATGAAAACAGCTCTGTTCATTCAGTCTGTAAATCGTGGAGATCCACAGGGTCAGGGCCAGTCCCCTCTTTCTGTTACACAAGGTCCATGGAAATGCCCCATTCACCAGGTTGTGGTTGAAATGGTAACTAAAACAACCATACCATGAAAATAAAGGACAACAAAGAAAAGAGATAATATAGAGAACGGTAGGGCCATACAAGGCCAAGCCGAGGACGGGAGGAAGGGAGGAAGGGAGGAAGGGAGGAAAGAAGGATGAAAACATCCACGTGAGGAGGGGAGGGAGTGTCCACAAAGGATTCTCCCAACTGGCCTCCACTTTCCCCCACTCCATGACCTTTCAAACCCCCTGACCTCCAGACAGAGCCCTGGCCCAGTAGGAAGACCCATGAAGGAGCCGCCCTGGAAGACCAGATACATACTTGCATACATGCATACACACAAGCAGACACGATCCTACCTACACACACTCATAAAGCTATTAAGACTCCCATGACTGGCAGCACTAGACGGGACCTCAGGATAGAGAGAGACAGAGCTGAGAGGGTCTACAGAACACTGAATATCCTTGCTGGAAAGGTATGAGCCTAAGCTCACACAGTTTGTTTTAGAGATCTTCCCAATCGGGGAGTGGACTTGAGGTCAAGTCTATCATTATACTTGCCTAGGATGTTTGATCTTTCAAAGCTATTTAGGACCAAACTCTTCCTCCCACCATCTGAAGTTCTGCAGAACCGGGGGTGTGTGTGGTGCAAATATAGATTCCCTAATCTTGGAGCAAGACCCTCCTCCAAGTAATTTTTAGGAAGAAATGAATAAAAAATCAAAAAGGATTTTTCCCTTGCCACACTGTACAAATGAACCCATGCAGGTCCAGCAGAACTTAATCCCTTGCCTTTGTCTGAGTGACTGATGCTAACAGGTTTGGCTTATTCACTGCACATTACTGATGAGGTGAATCATTAATCAATATAAATATGAAAGCACAAACAGGCATTGAAGCCCCCTATACCAAAAAGCCCAACCACTGGGCCCCAGGATGCTTGTCGCTGGCTTGTTTAAAGGGCAGGGAGCAGGATGGGGGTCTCACACCTTTTCAAATGGAAATCCAGATCAAATTAATCACCCAACTCTTGTGGACTCTAATCTCTCTAGAGGCAAAAATATAATGTCTACCAAGGCAGCAGCAGCTAGCTCTAATCACTGGTTGCCATGGTGACTGGCTGTTGCCAGGGATACCTGGAATGCTGAGCTGTTGGCATTCAGGACACCTCCTTATCCAGCCTCCATTATGATCCCTGGGCCAGGAGGACGGGAGGACTTCTTGCCAGCTTTGTCCTAGACTGGCAGCTGGGTGCAGATCTAAATCAGCAGGGGTACAAAATATCAGGAGGTACCCACCCATGCACACATAGACACACACACACACACAGAGGCATATGTATTTTATATATTGAGAGACAGAGAGAACAAAAGAAAGACAGACATAAAGATGCAGAGACACAGAGAGAGAAATATAGATGCTGACTGCAGAACAGTGTGCACAAGAAGAAACAGAGAGCAAGCAGTTGTTGCTACGAGACATCCATCAGGGAAGGAAACAAACATCATCCCAGGCACTCTGGTGACCTCCCTGGTCAGCTCCTAACTGGATGTGAAGAAACTGAGGCCTAACAAAGTTAAGTTATTGCCCAGGGTCTCACGGGTACTAAGCATCAGAGGCAGCATCTGAACCCAGGTCCTCTGACTCCATTACAGCCAAGCCTCCATAAAAGCCAAGTTTCTTTCCATAGGACAGTTCTGCCTCCCAGAGCAGCTTTTGGCACCAAAACATGGTTGTCCAAGGAGGTATCAGAATTTGGATTTTAATTCTCCACAAAGAAAGGCTAAAGGACCTTAAACTTGCATGTGAGCAAGCTGGCTAATACTATAACACATATAGATAAGACAGCCTTCATTTTTGCCTCCTTTAGGAGAATTTCTCAAAACCCTGTGTATTCCTGACTCTGGTTCTCAGCTACTTGAATTCTTTCTTTGGAGCCTGCTGGCAATATTTTTTTCTATGACCCATAAACTTGGAATTTTGGCTCTAATATGGCTGGCAGTTTTCACTTGGGGGGTTTCTTTCTGGGGGTGACCTATAGATCCTTTCCATTTCCTTCTTGCTTTTTGGTTCTAAGAGGTCTAGGAAGTTTTCTTATTTAATTTCTTGAAATTTTATCTCAAGGCTCTTTTGTATGGCATAGCTTTTAGGGTGTCCAAACATTCGTAAATGTTTACCCCTTAATTGTTTTCCCATATCACTTGTTTTTACTATGATACATATTATAATTTCTTTCATTTTATAAGTTTTTGTTTTCTGTATGTGGTACACCAAATTTATATTTTTAATTACTTATATCAATAAAAGACAGGAAAAGCACATCAATGAATTTGGCATGCAATTAAAATATCTTATAAATGAATAAATTACAAGTCCCCAATTAAATACCAAATTGGAAATCCTGAAAATCAAAGGAAAGTTTCATAAATGAAATTAAGAAAACCAATGAACATAAATAAAACTAGAAGAAAATTTTCTGAAAAAACAATAAAATAAGTAAAGCATTTGTTAAGTTGGTTTTTAAAAGGAAAGAATAAAATCAAATTACTATGATCAAAAATAATGATGGTGAATTCACTACAAAAGAAGAGGAAATTAAGACAATGGTTAGGAGTTATTTTGTCTAAGCAATATGCCAATAAATGTTGCAATCTAAATGAAATGGATGGATATCTACAAAAATAAAAATTACCCAGATTAACAGAAGATATAAAATATCTGAATAGCCCAATCTTAGAGAGGGAAATTGGACAATATATCAACAGACTTCCTAAGAAAAAATCCTTAGGACCAGATGAATTCACAAGTGAATTTTACCAAATATTTAAAGAACAATTAATTTCAATACAAGATAATAATAAGAAAAAAATAAAAATAAGAGGAGTCCTACCAAACTCATTTTTTTTTTTTAGTGAGGCAATTGGGGTTACGTGACTTGCCCAGGGTCACACAGCTAGTAAGTGTTAAGTGTCTGAGGACGGATTTGAACTCAGGTCCTCCTGACTCCAAGGCTAGTGCTCTATCCACTGGGCCACCTAGCTGCTCCCCCCAAAACTCCTTTTATAACATAAATATGGTGCAGATACCCAAACCAGGAAGAGGCTGAACACAGAAAATTATAGAACAATTTCTCCAATGAATATTGATGCAGAAATTTTAAATAAAATACTAGCCAAGAGATTGTAGCAATACTTCACAAAAATCACACATTATGATCAGATGGGACTCATACCAGGAATGCAGGGCTTGTTCAATATTAGGATAATGATCAGCATAAGTGACCACATCAACAACAAAACCAAAAGAAATATGATTATCTCAAAAGATGCAGAAAAAGACTCTTTGACAAAATATAGCCCCCATTCTTATTAAAAAAAAGAAGAGGGGCAGCTAGGTGGCACAGTGGATAAAGCACTGGCCCTGGAGTGAGGAGTACCCGAGTTCAAATCCGGCCTCAGACACTTGACACTTACTAGCTGTGTGACTCTGGGCAAGTCACTTAACCCCAATTGCCTCACTTTAAAAAAAAACATTAAAAACAGAAGAGAGCACAGGAATGAATAAATGGAGCTTACCTTAAAATAAGTAATACTCATCTAAAATCATCAGCAAACATCTATTGTAATGGGCATAAGCTAGAAGCCTTCGGAATACGATCAGGGGTAAAGAATGCCCATTATCACCACTATTATTTAATATTGCCAGAAATGTTAGCTATAGCAATACGAAAAGAAAAAGAAATTAAAGCATTAGAATAGGCAATGAGAAAACAAAATTATCACTCCTTGCAGATGATATGACTCTATATTTAGAAAATCCTAGATAATTAACTAAAAAGCCACTTGAAATTATTAACTTTAGTCAAGTTGTAGGGTAGAAAATAAACACACATAAATCATCAGCATTTCTATATATTACCAACAAAGTCCAGCAGGAAGAGATAAAAATGAAAATTCAATTTAAAATAACTGTAGACAATATAAAATACCTGGGAGTCTACCTGTCAAGACAAACCCAGGAACTATATATAGACAACTATAAAACACTTCCTTGAGGTATAAGGTCAGTAATGGAGTCTCTGATTCGAAGGGTATGGACATTTTATTTGCTTTATTTGCATAATTCACATTACTTTATGGAATGGTTGTACCATTTCACAACTCCACCAACCATGCATTTATGTGTCTTTCCTTCCCAAGCCCTCCAACATTGACTGTTGTCATTTTTTCCAATTTGCAGGGTGTAGGATGAAACCTCAGGGTTATTTTCATTTCCACATGAACTTTTTGAGAACATGAAGTATGACCTGCATAGCAACAATAATGAGCACAATGGATCAAGGGAAATCTGCATAGAAGTGAATGACGATGTAAAAGAAGAAGCAAAAACCAATGATGTTTATGGTTTAGGTTCTGAAGCAATCCGATTTAAAATCTAATCAACAAGGAAGGGTCCAAGTCAGATTTTGTTGATAATCACTTCTGGTCTTCCCCAACTTTTTTGAGTCTAGGAATAGTATTCCCGGTTCTCCCAACTCTTTCACGTATATACTTGTTAAGATTTTTCTTCTCTCTGATTCTAACATACAATCAATGTTTTGGCCCTGGAGCCCCTACAGGCAGGAGTAGGCTTCCTTTGGACAGTGTCAGTCAACAAGAAGCCTCTGTCTGAGTGTCTCTCTTGGGCCAGGCCGTTAGAGGAGACTTAAGTCACAGCAATCTCTTAATAGTATTTCAGTTTTTCCAATTACAAGTAAAAATATATTCAACATTCATTTTTATAAGATTTTGAGTTCCAAATTTTTCTCCCTCCCTCCATTTGTGTCCCCTCTCTAAGACAGCAAGCAGTGTGATAGAGTATATACAAGTGCAATCATGTTCAACAAATTTCCACATTAGTTGGGCTCTGAAAGAAGATTCAGAACAAGGCGGGGGGAACCACAAGAAAGAAAAAAAATTGAAAATAGTATGCTTTCATCTGCATTCAGATTCCATAGGTCTTTCTCTGGAGGTGGAGAGCATTTTCCATCATGAGTCTTTTGGAACTGTCTTGGATCAAACTATAGCTGAGAAGAGCTAAGTCTATCATAACTGATCCTGGTATAATGTTACTGTGTACAATGTTCTCCTGGTTCTGCTCACTTCATTCAGTACCAGTTCCTGTAAGTCTTTCCAGGTTTTTCTGAAATCTCATCATTTCCTACCACACAATACTATTCCATTAAATTCATATAGTTCAAGTTATTTAGCCATTCCCCAAATGATGGGTATTCCATCAATGTCCAACTCTTTGTCACCATAAAAAGAGCTGTTATAAATAGTTTTGTACATGTGGGGTCCTTTTCCCTTTTCCCTTTTTATGATCTCTTTGGGATAAGACTTAGCAGTGTTATTGCTGGATCAAAGGGTATGACCAGTTTTATAGCCCTCTGAGCACAGTTCCCCAATTCTCTCCAGAATTGTGAGATCGGTTCACAACTCCACCAGCAATGCATTTATGTTCCAATGTTCCCACATCTTCTCCAACATTTATCATTTTCTTTTTGTGTCATATTAGTCAATCTGATAGGTGTGAGGTAGTACCTCGGTGTTGTTTTAATTTACATTTTTCTCATCAACAGAGATAAAGAGCATTTCTTCATGTGACTATAGATAGTTTAATTTCTTCATCTGAAAACTGCCTCTTCATATCCAGCCAAGTCTGAGACATCCTGACTTCCCATTTGAGAGACTTTTCATGCCCATAGGAGACCATGAAGATACATGAGGGGAAACAGGTGCCAATCAGGTTCCATTCAGTTAATTAAGCTGCTTAACATGTGCCAGTCTCTGTCCTACACTGGAAATAAGAAGAATTGTAAGACAGTCCCTGATCTTTCCTGGAACTCACAGAATGATGGGGGAGATGAAACAACTATGAAGAAAAAAGCTATATACGGGAAATACTGGAAATAATCAACACAAGGAAGGTGTTAGATAGAGACTTGTGGGAAAGGGGAAAAGCTTCCTACAGATAGTGGGATTTTAGCTGAGACCTGAAGAAAGCCAGAGAAGTCATGTGGCAGAGATGAGGAGGGAGAATGTTCCAGGTGTGGGGGACAGCCCCTGAAAGGAATGGCCAGATCTGGGACATGAAGGATTCGTGCTAGGAACAGCACTGAGGCAGCTGTTGGAGGACTGAAGAGTATATCACAGGAGTGAGGAGGATTAAGTGGGAATGAGAAAGATGTAAGGAAACTGGAGAGGTGACAGTGGGTACTTTAGAAAAGGCTCTGAATGCCAGAGAGGATTTTATATTTGGTTCTGAGTTGATAGGGAGCCACTGCATTTGACAGAGTAGAAGACAGGGGTTGCGGGGAGGGACTATGGACTGAGTTGTGCTTGAGGAAGATGATTCTGAGAGCTGAGCATAGGACAGACTAGAATAGGGATGTACTGGAGGGAGAGACCCCAACCAGAAGGTTGTTTCAATAGTCCAATTTGGGAAGTGATGAGGGCCACACCAAGGTAGTGTCCCTGTCAGAGGAGACAAGAGGGCACATATGAGAGCTGTCACAAAGATAAAACTGACAGGTCTTGGCAACAAGTTGGTTTGGGCAGTGGTGAGAAGTCAAGATTGAAGGATGACTCTTATGTTGTGGGCCTGGGTGACTAGGAGGATGCTGGTACCTTCAAGAGTAATAAGGAATTCTGAAAGGGAAGAGTATTGAGGGTAGGGGGAATGGAAAGAGTTCAGTTTTGGAAACACTATTTAAGATGTCTCCAGTACATCTATCTGATTGGATATATCTAATAGGCCAGGTGGAGACAAAAGACTGCAGGTCAGCAGAGAGGTTCAGATTGGACAAGTAGATCTGAGAATCATATGCATAGAGACAATAACTGAATCCATGGGAACTGATAAGAACAGCAAGTGAAATAGTATAGAGAGAGGAGGGAAGGGAGTTCAGAAGAGCCCAGTGGGACACTCGTTGCCTGGAGGTCATTTTGGGACCTGTTCCTACTGCCTCTAGTGAACATCTGTCAGAAACCAAGGAGGCGAGAGTTGGGGAGTTTGTTTTTTTCCTCTAGACCAGGGCCAACCTGTTGGGCTCTTTTTTGTTTCTGGAGAGCAGGGAAAGGACCTCCTGGGAGATCTAGTGCTTCTGGTCTGAAGGAGCCAGGCCCCTTCCTTTGCCAGCATGAGTTCCTAAGGTGATTTTCTGTCTGGGCTTCTGGGCAGACAAGGTCGGGGGCCATGCTGTGCTAGCTCCCACTGGGGGCCGGACCCAGAACCAGGTTCCTTTGGGAAAGGCTCTGAGAGAATGGGCCAGAGGTCCTTTCCCTGTGCCAGCAGGAAGTTTTCCAAAAGCTGCTTAGGAGACAAAGTCTGCTCTGTCCCCACCCCCACCCCCCCCTTACCACCCTCAGGGGAGAGGGGGCCCAAACTTCCTTCCTTTCCCTGAGGAAGGGGCCCTTGGGGGCCTCCCCAGGGTCCTCAGAACAGGCCCAGACTGGCCACTGGGCCTCGCCGTGGGGCGTCCGTGGACTGACGGGGAGCCCAGTGCCCCCTGCCCCTCCCCCAGCCGGGCTTGCCTCCTGGTGATGGGCCTCAGCTGCTGACCCTCCCTCCACCCACTCCCCTGGCTCTTCCTACCCTCAGCTTTTCTCCACCCTGGGCCACTGTCTCTCCCGCCATAGGCTCCCCCTCCGCAGTCTGGCCCCCTCCGCACTGGCTGCCCTGAGGTGGCTGCTGCTGTGGTGCTCATGGAGGGGGTGGCCGCCCCTCCCTTCAGCCTCCATTTCCCTCACGGCCACGCTGGGGCTCGGCCGCTCCCCTCAAAGTGGCCACACCTGTCCCCCTCCTGCTCCTGGCCCACCCCTCCACCCATGGTGACTGGGCTGCACGTAGGAGATCCCTGCATGCCCAACCGGGCGATCAGAAGACGGAGGTTCAGCTTTCCTCTTCGTGGTCAGCCAAACTGTGTTGTTTAAAACCTCAATGTGGGTTCTAATCTGTTCCCCCAGTTGTGGGGAAAACTGGCTTAAAATCACTGATAAATTCACCAAGAGTTTAAGCTTTTAAGGATTTATTAAAACACATAAGATAGTAAAGAGAGAGAAAGATTGAGAACAGATTCCTTATAGCATGGAAATCCTTGCCTTCCTAACTGCCCACGTGAAATTCTGCCACCACCCCCATGTCTCAAACAAAAAGAGGCAGATTCTGTCCCGCAGTGTCTGATTCCTACTTCGTGTCCTCCTCCCAGAAATGGGAGGGTCTTCAAGTTGCTTGGTTGAGAGCAGTCTCTTGTTGATGGCACAGTCAATAGCCTCTAAGAACACTTGATGTCTCAGTCCATAGCCTCTGAAAACACACTGACCTCAGTGTTGGCTAGTGGCTAAAATCCAATCACCTTTAAGTGGGCACTTCGTAGTTCCCCATTCACACCCAATTCAAACACTACTAAGTCAATGGAGTCGACCCCTGGACGTCTACCAAGTTCCCTTATCTTCACACACAGTCAAGAGCCAGTTTCACATAAAGTCGTAATTTTCCTAGACTTTTCACAGACTTATCAGAGTGCTAAACCCAATTTCCCCATAGCGGGGTTTTTTAACCTTGGGGTTCTGTGAACTTTTAAAATAATATTAAAAAAACATTTTGAGGAGTTTATTTCCATATAAGTGGTTTCCTTTGTAATCTTTTGTATTATATATTGTGCATTTTAAAATATCATTTTTAAGAGAAGAGGTCCATAGTTTCCAATAGACTTCCTAAGGGGTTCATGAGGAAAAAAAAAGTTAATCTCTGCCATAAGAATTGTGGCAAATCAATACACCCTTCCTCTACAGAACAAGAAATTCAATTCTATTCCATTCAGCAGAGATTTACAGAACCCCCATCCTCCAGCCCTGGTGCTTGCTTAGTAGCAGGTCAGATGACTTCCATTTACAAAGCAGTAGGTCCTTCTTTGCTACTTTTGACGAAAGAAAAGAAATCTGTATAATGATAGCTTTTCCAGACAGCAAATAGTTACACACAATACAACAAGAAAAGGTGGTTGTGGTCATGAATTTTTAAGAAAACCACCTGTGGGTAGGTCAACCAAAAGGAGGAGCCTGACTGCAGGTATTGACAATGGTGTCTGTTACCTTATCGTACCACATGAGACTGAGAAGGCAGAGTCCAGAGAACTTCTGCTCTTTCTTGTGCAATTCATTCGATTCTTTAAAAGGTGCTCCAGAGAAAATAGATTTTTAAACCAAAACTAAGACTAAATGACCATGCTAGACTAATAATAATAATAATAATAACAACAACAATAAATAGTAGTATCAAAGCACACCACAATACTGTTTAACAAGATTCTGTCTTCAAATCATCTTATGATTATCTGACAGGAGCTTTTAGGGAAAAGCTGGTGGTTTTACACATTAAGATTACTTAAGGGGAGACAAAGCTTCCCAAATCTCTGATTGAAATCTCCTTCTGCACGTGACAGAGCCTCTTCATCGATATGCACAGCAGGCCTTTTGACCATGAGGAAGTACTGCACCTTCCTCAGCTTCCAGCCCATGACATATTTGAGCCAGCCACACACGACAGCCGAGGATCTTCCAATACCAGCATTGCAGTGTATGTAGACGGTGTGACCTTTCTGAAGTAGGCAGTGGAGGAAAGAGACGGCCTGAGGCAACATCTTCACTGTCCCTTCAGTACTCCCGTCTGGTGGAGGCAACCATATGTACTCAATTCCTTCTTCTTTATAGAGCCTGATCATGGTGCCTGGGCTCATGGGCTCTGGGTAGGGATTGCAGCCTGATGAATTCTGCAGAATATCCCCTTCGGTCTGAAAATTCATTACTGCTGTCACCCTTAATTCACGCTTTATCTTGATAGTTACATGCTCCAACTGGCGAGGGCAGCTTCCTAAAAAGAGGTTTGGGAGGATCTGTGAATAATGCATGGCTTGATGGCCTGCAATGTTACAACTGAAATCATCCCTATGCCCAGCGGCCTCAATCCAGTGTGCAATTGGGAGACAGTACACGCCATCTACCATGTTGCTTTCGGAGTAAATACTGTAGCGCTCATATTGAGGACCATTACCTTCGAAGGAGAACTCTCCTCCTGGCTCCTTCTTTAGGAACTTGTAACAGAACGTAGCGAGGACATCGGGCGCTGCCACCTTGGGTGGTGGTGGTGGTGGTGGCAGCAGCTGCAGCTGTAACCTCATTTCCTGCTGAGGTGGCTGCTGCTCCTGCTGCCCTTGCTGCTGCCCCTGCTGCTGAGGCTGTGGCTCCTGGTCCTGCTCCTGCAGCTGTGGCTCCTGCTCCTGCTCCTGCTCCTGCGGCTGTGGCTCCTGCTCCTGCGGCTGGGCCTGCTGCTGTGGCTCCTGCTGTGCCTGCTGCTGTGGCTCCTGCTGCTGTGGCTCCTGCTGCTGTGGCTGCTGCCCCTGCTGCCACCAATTCTGAGGCTGCTGCTGTCGCTGTGGCTGCTGCTGCTGCCCCTGCTGCCACCAATTCTGAGCCCGATGCTGCTGCCCCTGCTGCCACCAATACCGAGGCTGCTGCTGCTGTGGCTCCTGCTGTGCCTGCTGCTGCTCCTGCTGTGCCTGCTGCTGCTGCTCCTGCTGCTGCAGCCCCTGCTGCCACCAATTCTGAGCCCGCTGCTGCTGCCCCTGCTGCCACCAATGCCGAGGCTGCTGCTGCTGCTGTGGCTGCTGCGGCTCCTGCTGCTCCTGCTGCTGCTGCTCCTGCTGCTGCAGCTGCAGCCCCTGCTGCCACCAATTCTGAGCCCGCTGCTGCTGCTGCCCCTGCTGCCCCTGCTGCCACCAATGCCGAGGCTGCTGCTGCTGTGGCTGCTGCTCCTGCTGTGGCTCCTGCTGCTGCCCCTGCTGCCACCAATTCTGAGCCGCCTGCTGCTGCCCCTGCTGCTGCCCCTGCTGCCACCAATGCCGAGGCTGCTGCTGCTGCTGTGGCTGCTGCTGCTCCTGCTGCTGAGGCTGCTGCCCTGGCTCCTGCTGCTGAGGCTGCTGCCCCTGCTGCCACCAATGCTGAGCCCGCTGCTGAGGCCCCTTCTGCCACCATTGCTGAGGCTGCTGCTGCTGCTGCTCCTGCTGTGGCTCTTGCTGCTGCCCCTGCTGCCACCAATGCTGAGCCCGCTGCTGCTGCTGCCCCTGCTGCCACCATTGCTGAGGCTGCTGCTGCTGCTGCTCCTGCTGTGGCTGCTGCTGCTGCTCCTCCTGCTGCTGGGGTTGGGGCCACAGCTGCTCCTCCTCCTCCTGCATCTGCGGCTCCTCCTCCTCCTGCATCTGCGGCTCCTCCTCCTCCAGCATCTGCGGCTCCTCCTCCTCCAGCATCTGCGGCTCCTCCTCCTCCTCCTCCTGCATCTGCGGCTCCTCCTCCTCCTCCTCCTGCATCTGCGGCTCCTCCTCCTCCTCCTCCTCCTCCTCCTCCTCCTCCTCCTCCTCCTGCATCTGCGGCTCCTGCGGCAGCCACACCTCCACCAGCTGCGGTTGCTCTCCCTGCTGCTGCGGTTGCTCTCCCTGCTGCTGCGGTTGCTCTCCCTGCTGCTGCGGTTGCTCTCCCTGCTGCTGCGGTTGCTCTCCCTGCTGCTGCGGTTGCTCTCCCTGCTGCTGCGGTTGCTCTCCCTGCTGCTGCTGCTGCCCCTGGGCTTCCGCCGGGAGCTCCCCGACCAGCTCCACCTCCGCGAGCCACAGGCCTGGCTCCTGCAGCCCGCGTATCGCCTCGGGCCCGACCCCGACGCCCGCCCGCTTCATGGGCACGGCCTTCTGAGGCGCCCAACGCCCCAGCTCGGGCGGAGAGCCCATCACCAGCACCTGCGGACGGCCCTGGGCCACGGCGGGAGGCACCACCACCCCGAAACGGAACCGCATCGCCGCGAGCCCACCGAGTCACCGGCTCAGGAGGAACGGCTCCGGCCCTGCCTTCTTCTCCTTCTCCTCTTCTTCCTCTCCTCTAGGCCGCCGGGACCCTCCCGGCACTGACGCTGAGCGAGGAAAACGTCAGCCGTGAATCGCGTAACCACTGACGTACGGGGGCGGGGCCGAGCTGAGGGCGGAGAGGGAGGGGCGGGAGCGGAGGGAGCGGAGGGAGGGGAGGGAGCGCGCAGGTCAGGGACTGCGCAGAGCCCCCTCCAGCCCCAGCCCCAGCCCCAGCCCCAATCCAAGTGGAATAGCTGCGGGGGCAATCTCTGCCTCCCCCCATTGGATTTTAAACCTCACACAAGAAATTTAGAAAGGACTAATGATGGAAAATGCTTTCCACATCCAGGAAAAAAACCAAAAACAAACACCTGTGAAATCTGAATGCAGATTGAACCATATTATTTCTTGCTCTTTTGTGTGTGTGTGTGTGTGTGTGTGTGTGTGTGTGTGTGTCACAAAATGCTTGATATAAAAAGGCATCAATAAAACATCAATAAATAGAAATGATGGATAATAATGGAGATAAAAGAAAAAAATCCCAAAGAATCAGAAGACATTGAACTCGAGTACAAAACACATTTCCATATTTCAACAGTTCTCCAATCTCATCAGAGGAAATAGTCCCTCTACCAGTAACTATTGCCATCTCTTCACACACACACACTTGTCCAATGATCTAAAATAGAAAAACTTAGAACCAATTAATAGATCCACATTTTAATTAGCAGACCCAAAGGAATTAAAGATGAGGTGACAAAGGCCCTAAACTAATACCATCTAGGCTGCTTGTGGTTCATCTAATGCAAAGTACACTTAAAGCTCAATTAAGCAGAGTGCTAAGGCAATAGACTATTCTAGCTCATCGCAATTCCTGATTAACTAAAACTTAAATAGGATCCTTTTGTTTGTTTTTTTTAAATAAAAGTATTTTATTATTTTCCAGCTACATGTAGAGATAGTTTTCAACATAAGATTTCCAATTTCAAATTTTTCTCCCTCCCTCCCCTGTCTCCCCCCCTTCCCTAGACAGCAGGTAATCTGATATAGTTTTATATATATATATATATATATATATATATATATATATATACATATATATATATATCACATTAAACATATTTCTGCATTAGTCATGTTATAACAGAAGTATCAGAGCAGAAAGGAAAAACCTCAAAAAAGGAAAACAACAGCGCCAAAACCAAAAGAAATAGTATGGTCCACGCAACATCAATATTCCACAATTCCTTTTTTGTTCCCTTTCCATCACGAGTCCTTTGCAACTTTCTTGTACCGTTGGATTGGTGAGAAGAATCTAGTCTATCACAGTTGATCAGCGCATAATGTTGATGATACTGTGTATAGTGTTATTCTGGTTCTACTCATCTCACTCATGATCAGTTCATGCAAGTCCTTCCAGGTTTCTCTGAACTCCTCCTGCTCATCGTTTCTTACAGCACAATAGAATTCCATTACATTCATATACCACAACTTGTTCAGCCGTTCCCCAGAACTATATTATTTCTACATTTTTTCTTCTCTGAGGTTTTTCCCTCTTGTTCTGATTCTTCTTTCACAACAAGACTAATGCAGAAATATGTTTAATGTGATTGTACATATATAACCTAGATCAGATTGCTTTCTCTCTTGGGGAGGGAAGGCAGGGAGGGAGAAAAATTTTGAACTCAAAATTGTATAAAAACGAATGTTGAAAACTATCTTTAAGTGTAACTGGAAAAAATAAAATACTATTAAGACTGGAAAAAAAGAAGCAAAAAGCACTTAAAAAAAAAAGAAAAAGAAAGGGTACTGCACTTACAATAAAGACATGGGATTGAATCTCTGAGCTTCCGGTAATTTGGGCAGTGCTCACTAAGCAAGTCACATTCTTCTTTGGGCCTCAGTCGTCCTATCAAGAACACGAGTATTTTGTCATAGATTATTTCTAAGGTCTCTGCCAGCTTTTATATTTCATATTCTAAGGCACCTTCAGCTCTATGTTGGATTCTCTCCATTCTCTTACACCTTTGAATGGTCCACGATCTGCAGACAGGTGGCTCAATGGATGGAGTGCTGGGCCTGGAGTCAGGAAGACCTGAGTTCTAATCTGGCCTCGGGCACTTACTAGCTGGGTGACCCTGAGCAAGCCTCTGCCCCTGTGTTGGCCTCAGTTTCCTTAATTGTGAAATGGGATAATAACAGCACATACCTTGCAGGGTTGTTGTGAATATCAGATGAGATAGTATTTGGAAAGTGCCTATCACAGTGCTTGGAACATAAGGGATACTATAAAAATGCTTATTCTCCAAACCCTTCCCCTCTCAGGATGTTTCTGGTTCTTAAATTCGATGGTCAGGGCGGCTAGGTGGCGCAGTGGATAAAGCACCGGCCCTGGATTCAGGAGTACCTGAGTTCAAATCCGGCCTCAGACACTTGACACTTACTAGCTATGTCACCCTGGGCAAGTCACTTAACCCCCATTGCCCCACAAAAAAAAAAAAAATTTGATGGTCTATAGCCTCTTACTTGATACTCTAATGTCCCTCCCAAGTCTGATGTTCCACATTCTATGTGCTTGGTTCATTTCCAGGGCTAATAGTCCATGTTCTAAAGGCCCCTTCCACCTTGGTTAATAAATTTTCTCATGTTTCTTCAAGACCTGACTTTCTGATTTAAGGCCCTGCTCAGTTCAATATACAACATAAGTGAAAAAAAAAATGACCCCCACCACCCCAAATCAAAAGTACATGTAACAAAACAATAAAGATCAAACAGGACTGAAATGAAGAGATGAGAATACACCCCAAACCTATCCCTCTGGGGGGGTGGAAGACAAAGAAGTGTTATGTCCTGCACGCTTTCTCAATGTAGCCATCAGTTATGCAGATGTGGGAAGGCTCTGGAGTTGGGAGTTGGTGAGCCTTGTAAATAGCTAACAGAGAGGCAGAGAGAAAGACATACAGATAGAGAAAGAGTGTACACTTACTATGGGAAAGACACTATGCAAAGCACTTTACAATGATTGCTTCATTTGATCCTCCCAACAACCTGGGAAATAGTTACTATCATTTTCCCCATTTCACAAATGAAGGAGTGGAGGCAAATGGAGGTTAAGTGACTTGCTCAGGATCACCTAGCTAATGAGTATCTGGGGTCCCATTTGAACACAGGTCTTCCTGACTCCAGGCCGGGGACTCTCCCCACTGAGCCAGCTAGCTGTTCCCAGTATGAGGGATACTTCAAGCAAAACCTGGTTGGCCCCTTGTCAGAGATATAGTTTCAGGAACAATATCTGATTCTTACCCAAGTCGTCACAAGGTAGAAATAGTCTCCATAAGACACTGACCTTGCTAACAAGGGTTATGCATGTTTAACTGGAGTTTTGCACATGCATCAAAAGGGTCTTGAACTAAACAGTAGTGAGAGGATGGATGGGAAAAGCATCCTACACATGTCAGCCAAGCCCAGTAGCATAGCAAGTAGCAGATGTGTCCTAGGAAGCAGAATGGAACTAGAGAATCTATAATTCACCAGAGACAAATCTCTACGAAGACAGACAAATCAAGTCCATGACCAGAGATGGACATGCACAAATACCCAAAATGGGGGCAACAGAAAAGGTGACCTAGAAATACGAGGGGGAAATACAGTATAACGGCATACAGTAGGCGACCCACTGACACTGTCTGTCACCTTCTTTCCTTTAATATTATCTTCCTTCCTAGTTTTCCTGAAACTGTTCTCCTCCTGGTTCTCTACCTACCTAACTGACACCTCCATTTAGATTTCCTTTACTCAATTTTCATCCAGGTCATACCCACTAATGGCGATTCTTTTACAAGCAGCTGCCCCAGAGCTCTCTTCTCTTCTCCTTCTATACTATTTACTTGGTAATTGCATCAAGATCTATGGATTCAGTTATCATCTCTATGTAGATGATTCTCCTATCATTTCATCTAACCCTAATCTTTCTCCAGGGCAGCTAGGTGGTGAAGTGGATAGACTGCCAGGTCTGAAGTCTGGAAGACTCACTTTTCTGACTTCAAATCTGGCTTTAGACACTTTCTAGTGGTGTGACTGACCCTGGGCAAGTCACCTGAACCTGTTTGCCTCAGTTCCTCGTCTGAAACATGAGCTGGAGAAGGAAATGGCAGACCACTCCAGTATCTGTGCCAAGAAAACCCCAAATGGGGTCATGAAGAGTCAGACGAGACTGACAAGAACAAACAACAACAATCTCTGTACCTACTTCTGGTCTAGCAACTCCAATTGCCTTTAGGATGGATTGAATTGTTTGGCCTGTAGACATCTTCAACTCAAGATTCCAAAACTGAGGTCACTCCCCCCCAAAATAATTTCCTATTTTCAAAATCCAATATTCCTATTGTGGGCAACACCAACTTCCCAAGGCACTCAGGCTTTCAACCTAGCTGCCATTCTGAATGACTTTCTTGCACTTCCCCCATGTGAGAAAAGGAGTAATGGTCTCCTCTCAGTAGGACACAACCGCCACATCAGTACTGATCAAATTGTACTCCTGTGGACCAATTTGAAGACTTGGGTCTCGGTCTCCCTCCCCTCAGGCAGACAGATCGAGTGGTTTAAGTAGCCCTGAGCTGGTCTCAACTAGGTGCACTCCTGTGCTGCCTCCATATGGGGGAGGAATGAAGAAATGTCCCTGTGTCACCTCCTTATTGACTAAGAATTCAAAGAAGAATTATGGAAAATTAGGATAAAGAATATTGCATTCCCATTATCTAGCTTTTGCCTTTAGATTATAACCCATAAGTAATCAGCCAGTGATGAACATGGGGAGCTTCCATTTTCCCTTAGGGACTAGGGATAAAAGGGACCTGTGAGCCCCTATGCTTTGCACTTGCTGGATGTAGCACTTATTTGCAGGTGCCCATTCTCCTGAGAATGAATATCTTGGACTTCACGATCTCTAAAAACTCATCCTTCCATCACAAAATGAAATCCGTTGGGTAAACACATCTCCTCAGCACAGTACTATGTGTGAATAAGCACAACCTCCAGGAGAAAGGATAATATGAGGAAATGATCAGGGGTGAGGAGAAAAGAGCAATTGAGAATAGAGTCATTTGAAAAAAATACTCTAAAGTAACTAAAGGAACATAGTATTGAATTTAGAGCCAAAGAGGGGGAAAATTATAACTTGAAATCCCCCTAACATTATCGATCCAAAACCAAATGTTTATTCAGTACCATCTATGTTCTAGGCCTTGTGTTCACTGCAGGAGATACAAAAGAGGCAAAAGCCATGCCCTTCCCTCAAGGAGATTTCAATATAATGGAGGATCTTTGAGTCTAATGGGGAATCTTACAGTCTACTGGAGGAACTTGCAGTATAATAGCAGAGACAAACAGAGGAAAATGGAAACAAAATAAGAAAGAGGGACAGTTTGGAGGAGAAAAAATTCTACAATATGACATTTGTAAAAAAAAAAACACATTTGAAATACAAAGACATACATGAAATAAACCTGGGGAGATTGAAGAAAAACCAATATATGATGCATTAATTGATTCCAAAACAGTAGACAGTGAAATCATGATATCTGATAAAGCAAGAGCAGATATTCAAACAATAACAAAATACAAATAAAAAACTACATCAGACTGTAAGCAACCAAAAACAGTAGACAAATATCAGTAATAACAAACATTTACACTCCCAATGCCTTAACATCCAAATTCATAAAGGAAACATTAACTGACCTAGCAGAAGACAACAGAGTAGTGATAGGAGACATCAATATACCTCTGGAGCACTGGGCCTGGAGTCAGGACAAAATCAGTAACATGCTAGCTGTGTGATACTGAACAAGTGGATTCACCTGTGCATCCTACTTGTGAAATGGGGGAGAATATCCTCTGCCTCACAGGGTTGTTGTGAGAATCAAGTGAGATGACATTTGCAAAAGAGGTTAGCAGAGGTCCTGGCACATAGTAGGGACTTAAAATGATTGATTGATTGATTGATTGATGAATAGAGTTCCAAGTCTGGAAGATTATATTTCCTTCTGTAGTAATAGTGTGCCCAGGTTAGCCTTCAAATAGTCTGCAATGAAGGGTGCAAGGGGCAAAACCACGAATACTGAAAGGCAAAAGAGAAAGCCTTTCAGATCTAGAAGAAACATTCCACATAGAAAGGGTATGAGGCTTCAGGTGCTCAAGTGCATATCCATGGCTTTGGGTAAATGCTTTGTGACTAGTGTTCTTGCTGTGCCATTTCAATGCCTTGGCTAAAAAGGAGGGCTACAGGGTGATTGTTAAGGGGAAACACAGGAGGGAGTGTTCTTCAACTAGTGTTAGTGCCCTTGGTGGAATAGCAGCTACACCTGGTAGTACCAGTGATGGATGCGGTAGTTGAGTAAGACAAGGGGTATGTGATAAGAAAGACCTTAATAAGCTGGGGAGGAGATAGGATGGACTGTATGATAAAATTCATGCCAATTGCAGATGAAGAATACTATGGTGTCTAAGTTTTTTAGTCAATAAGCACTGATAAAATGCCTACTGAGTGCCAGGCACAAAGCAAGAGAAAGAAAAGCCAGACAATCCCTATTCTCAAAGACCTCACAGTCTAATGGGGAGGTAACATACAAACAGCTGAAGTTCAAACAAACTGTAACGATTGGAATGACGCCACCTGCTGGAGACTTACTGTAGAAGAGTTTCACCCATGAAGCGAAGGTCTTTGAGGGCAAGACCAGGAGTCTTTTCTTTGGCGGGAGGAAGTGACGCGGACTAGTGGGAGGAGGAAGGAAGAGACTGGCGCTGACTCTGGGGCTTTTTCCTCTGGACTCTGGCGGAGAAGGGAGCTAGAAATGTGCTCTCCCTTTAATAGATAGGAATCTAGGCCTTTCTCTCTCTCTTTATCAAATTCTTATTCTCCTTAATAAATGCTTAAAAGTCTAACTCTTGCTGAAGCTTATAATTTATTGGTGACCACTCATTAGATATTTTAGACAGACTAGCTAGAATTTTAACCCTTAACAAAACCATACACAGGATGAATTGGAAATAAGCAAGAGAACAAAGGGCCAGGAGCTAGATCTGGGAAAGGCTTCCTGTAGAAGGTAGGATTGTAAGTGGGGCCTGAAAGAAGTCAGGGAAACCAGAAGGCAGAGATGAGGAGGGAGAACCCTGCAGGCAAGAGGGGCACCCTGAGAAAATACAGGCAATACTGGAAATAATCAACATAAGGAAGGTTCTAGATAGAGACTATTGGGAAAGGGAAAAAGCTTCCTATAGATAGTGGGATTTTAGCTGAGACTTGAAGGAAGCCAGAGAAGTCATGTGGCAGAGATGAGGAGAGAGAATGTTCCAGGTGTGGGGGACAGCCACTGAAAGGAAATGGCCAGATCTGGGAGATGGAGCATGTTCTGCTAGGAACAGCAAGGAGGCAGCTGTTGCTGGACTGAAGAGCACATCACAGGGGTGAGGGGGAATGCAGGAGGGATGTGTAAGATGTAAGGAAACTGGGCCTGGGCGATTGGGAGGATGCTGGTACCTTCAACAATAATAAGGAATTTTTAAAGGCAAGAGTGTTGAAGGTAGGGGGATAGAAAGAGTTCAGTTTTGAACTCACTGTATTTAAGTTGTCTCCAGCACATCCAGTTGGATATATCTAATAGGCCAGGTAGAGATAAAAAGCTGTAGGTCAGCAGAGAGGTTCAGATTGGACAAGTAGATCTGAGAATCATATGCACAAAGATAATAACTTAATGCATGGGAACTGTCAAGAACAGCAAGTGAAATAGTATGGAGACAGAAGGGAAGGCAGTTCAGGACAGAGCCCAGGGGGACACTTGTGGCTACCAGGAATGACCGGGATGAAGATCCAGCTGAGGACACTGGAAAGGAGTGGCCATGGTGAGGTGCTCAGGGAGAGCTACTGTCTTTTACCTTTCCTTCTAATTCCAGTGCTCAGTACAGTGTCTGGCACTTAACAGTCTCTTAATAAATGTTTATTAACTGATTAAAAGGATATCCTGGAGAAAATCATGTCACAAAACATTAGCCAAAAGTATCAAGACAAGGTAAATGACAGTGGCTGCAAAGTGATCAGAAAGAGTGAGGATTTAAAAAGTACGTTAGATTTGGCGTCTAAGAGATGGTTAGGAATATTAGGGAGAGATGTTTCAGTTGAATGATGAGGGCAGAAGACAGACTGTAGAGAGTTAAGGAGAGAGAGGAAAGCAAATAGAGGTGACTATTGTAAAGTGCTTTTTCAAGGATTTTAGCCACAAAGTGGAGGTCATGTATGGGATGATAATTAGAGAGGATGGATGGATCTATGAAGAAATTTTTTAAGGATGCAAGAGACCTTTAGACATGGTTGTAGACAGGGGGAAGTAGGCAAATGTGATAAAAATTAGAGAACTCTCCATAGGCAGCTTTTGAAGGACCTCCCCTTTTGGGGAAGGAAAAATTGAATGCTCCCTGAAGGGAGCCGGAGGGTGCTTCCAGAACGCTAGGCTGCTTCTGGAATGCTAGGCATCGTCTGGGACTAGGCCTTTTCATACTTGGACCCTTGTGGTGGTGGTGGTGCATGTGAGCTGTCTCTGGTGGCTGCTGTTCTGGTGGTGCAAGGAACTGTAAACTTTCAGGTTCTGTGAGTTAATTATGGAAAACCCTAAATTCCTTTGAAATAGCTTAATTGGAAATGGTCTTGGTTTTGTATAGATTAAGCTTAGAGTTAAGAGTATCTATCTGTATTTCTATTTTCCTATTTCCTTAGCTTTGATTTTTATTAGTTTCACCTTTGTTGTTTAATTCCCAAGTAATAAAGTCTGATCCTTTTGTGAACTAAAGCTTAGAGGCTCCTTTCTTATTGGCCTGAGAGAAATATCTAACAAGGGCAGTTCAGAGGGGAGGGTGAACCTAAAAGGGTCCCTCAAATTTTCAGGACCCCAATATTAAGGTAAGTCACCCAAATAATGCTACGTATATCAAATTTTGGCCCTCACAGTTTTGGCGAGCCAGCCAGGAGCTTAGAAACTCACCCACTCACACGTAGCTGCCAAGGAAACACAGTACATAAGGAGATAGAAGTGGGCATTATAGAGGGAGCAAGGTGCTGGCTGAAATGAACTAGAAGGGACCAGTTCTGCATGCAGAGAGGGGTTTTGCTCAAGAAGGAGTAAGCACATCTCTATGTGTGAGACAAGAGTGCAGGAGGATACAGTGCCAGAAGGCATCTGAGTGATAAGAGAAGAGGAGGGGGGGAAGGAGGAGCTCTCAAGAAATGACCTCAATATTGTCAGTAAAAATGAGGCAGGTTCTCAGCTGGGTGGGTGGGGGATGGGGGTGGGAAGGAGGCATGGAAGGTTTGAGGAGAGATGGAAATTTTCTGAAGAGCCATTGTGGTGAGTGGGAAAGGAAGTTAATTAGAGAAGTATAAAAAGATTGTCTTGGGTTCCAGGAGTAGCTCTGCCACCTTTGGGGGAAAACTACATGTTGTTTTAATAGGGAAGGAAGAGGTATGGTCAAACCCATGTTCTGGAGGAAAGAGGACTCGGAAATGAAATTTTAAAAAATACTGCGGTGAATTGAACACCAGCCCTTTTCCAATTCACTGTCATTGGTTTTCAGATGGGGAAAATGACATGAAATGGCTATATGGGCCATGCCTTTCATTATTCTTTTAATATAGAAAAGCAGGGGGGCAGCTAGGTGGCGCAGTGCATAGAGCATTGGTCCTGGACTCAGGAGTACCTGAGTTCAAATCTGACCTCAGACACTTAACACTTACTAGCTGTGTGACCCTGGGCAAGTCACTTAACCCCAATTGCCTCACTAAAAAAAAATATAGCAAAGCAGGCATAGGAAGAATGAGGTTTTCTTGTAGTGATATCCTGGACCCAGGTCCTCGAAAGCCTCTGTCTTTTTGTGTTTGATGAGGATAGAGGATACATTATTATTTGTTGTGATGACAGATGACCAGTGTGTGTCCAGTTGCTTCTAACCATGGTACACATCATGATTTTGCAGAACCACAGGGTGGTTGTGCATGGTTGAGTCATTTTTCCTTTTGTGTCCAACTCTTTGTGACCCCATTTGGGCCTTTCTTGGCAAAGATACCAGACTGGTTTGCCATGTCCTTCTGCAGCTCATTTGACAGATGAAGAACTGAGGCAAAGAGGGTTAAGTGACTTACCCAAAGTCACACAGTTAATAAGAGTCTGAGGCCAGATTTGAAGTCATGAAGGTGAGTCTTCCTCACTCTAGACCCAGTGCTCTATCCACTGTGCTACCTAGCTGCCCATCATTGTGCTACCATGTCCCCATGGGGTCCCCCTGATGCATATGTGAGTATCACTAGATGAGGTGCTGTACTGAGAGGATAGCTGGCAGAGCTGTCCAGTGTCTTTGGTGCTGAATTGACTTTTTTTAGATCTGTTGATATCTCATCTAACCTAAGCTATTGTGTAAATCCTTGAAAACTCATTTTGGCAAAAGTTAAAACTGGGATAAGGACTTCTCACCTTAGAGAAAGTAGAATCTATACAGGTATTTTGCTAAAGAATTCAATTCAAACCAATAAGTTGCTGTTGAATGTTCATGAGGTGAAATTTGATAATTTTTGGAAATGAGTTTTCTTTTGATGTTTAAAAAAGAATTCCCTCCCAACCTTTTAGTGTCAGAAGATCTAGAGAGATAAGGGCACATTCGTGAAATGGGAATATAAGAGGCAGCAGAATCTAATGGATATACCACTCGATTCTGTGTTAGGAAGATGTGTGTTAACATCCTAACTTAGTAGGTGTGGACACTTATGAGATTTGTGATTTCAGATGATTCACATCACCACTCTGAGGGTCAGTGTTTTCCTCTGTAAAATGAGATGGTTTGACTAGCTGACCTTGGAGATCTCTTCCAATTCAATATCTTTTTTTGCAATTATGTAAACATTAGTATATTACTCATTTTATATGAGAAATCATGCATGAAGTAAAAATAAATGAAATAAATAAAGCAAAAAACAGCATGCTTCAGTCTGTATTCAGTCAGGACCAGTTCTTTGGAAATTGATAGAATGCTTTATCACAGCTGGTTTTGCCATTCCCCAGCTGATGGGCATTCCTGTGAGTGGAGTCAGGAATACCTTCGTGTAGTAATACCTCAGATAATTGCTACTTATGCATCCTTGGGAAAGTCATTTAATTGCTTTGTGCCACTGTTTCCTCATATGTAAAAATGAGGATGGCTGTGATGTCCTCTTATGTCGCAAGCCATAATTCACAGCACAACAGCCTGGATTCACTCTGTCATATTCTTCTATTCTCTCTCCTTGATTGTTGCCTTCCCCTCTGACACCCCCTGCTGTGGGATAAAACCTGGACCTATACTTATTACAAACCTTGCCACATAGTAAACACACAAGAAATGTTTGCTCTCTCTCTCTCTCTGTGTATATCTATCAATCATCTATCTATCTATCTAACAAAGCTCATGAAGTCTTCATGGAGAAGATGAGTCTAGAGAACTGGACTTCCTACCTGGACAGACTGAGGCAGAGAGTATCTGGGGGCTCTTGTATTGTGTTGGCCAATCTCTTCTTGATGTAGTTTGTGCAGCTAGGGAGTGGGTTTGCCAAGGAATGAGCCAGAGAGCCCCTGTCCCCTCAGGGGTGCTCTCATTGTCATCTCTTGGATGACAACCTTCCTCCACTTTACATCAGGGCCTATACAGAGAGAAAATTCAAATCACACACACAAATACATGCATATATAAACAATCATAACTATTGTTCTTCAACAAATTGCCTCTATCTCTGATGTAACCTTGAGAAAATTACAGTGATGGAAAACTGCTGAAGTTGAGAATAATGTTATCTGTAGGACAAAGAGACTACAATAGGTCAAGAGATGTTTTTCAGGGGTATGGGGAGACATAGAAATGTTTGTAGGCAGGGTGGGAACCAAGCCATAGATAGGGAGATAAAGAAGATAAGTGAGAGAGGGGATGCTATAACGGTAATCTATAGGAGATGACAGGAAGGAATGGAGAAAATAGGGACCTCTTGGTGAATGGACTCCATTATTTTCTTTCTTATATAGATCAATGTTCTCATATGAGAGAGTGAGGAAATTGGAGCCTTGGGACATGTCAGGAGGGATAAAAAGTTTTGGAAAAGCTTCTGTGATTAGTGGGTTAGTGGATTATTAATGAGGGAGTTGTAAAGTAAATGTTGGAGGCTGATAGAAAGGCATACTGAGGGACAGGTAGGCAGAAGCAAAGCACTGGTGAGGAGGGACAGGGTAAAAGGAGAGACAGAGAAAAGTAGAAATTGGAAAAACAGGATAGAGGGAAATACACAGTTAGTGATCATAAGTGTAAATGTCAATGGGATGAACTCAACCAAAAAACAGAAACAGATAGCAGATTGGATTCAATCCCAGAATCCCAAAATATGTTGTTTACAAGAAACATATTTGAAGTAGATATACACACAGAAGAAAGATGAAAGACTGGAGGAAAATATTTTAAGCTTCAGTGAAGTTAAAAAAATCAGGGCTAGCAATCATGACCTCAGAAAAAGCACAAGTAAAGAAAGATATAATTAAAAGGAACCAAGAAGAAAAGTACATCTTCCTAAAAGTTATCATAGACAAGGAAGTAACATATATATTGAAGTAATATCTGCATTAAATATACATGTACCAAATAATATATCATCCATATTTCTAAAGGAGAAGTCAAATTATTTAGAGGACAAAACTGTCAGTAAAACTAGGTTAGTGGGGGACATCAACTTTTCCCTCTAAGAACCACATAAAACTAATAAAAAATTTAACAGGAAAGGACTAAAGGGGATGTTGAGAATTTTACAAAAATTTGATATGAGAGACCTCTGGAGACAAATGAATTGGGATATAAAAGAATATACCTTTTTCTTAGTGGTTCATGGCACCTACACAAAAGCTTACCGTGTGTTAGGTTATATAAAACTCACAGTCAAATGCAGAAAAGCAGAAATATTAAATGCATCCTTTGCATATCATGATGCAATAAAATTACATTAAAGAAAGGGTCATGGAAAGAGAGATTAAAAATTAATGGAAAGTAAATAATCTAATCCTAAAGAATGAATGACTCAAAGAACAAATCAAAGAAACAATAAATAATTTTATTAAGAGAATTAAAACAATGAGGCAGCATTCCAAAATTTGTGGGATGTGGCTAAAGCAGTACTTTCGGAAATTTACTATTTCTAAATGCTTACATCAATAAAACAGAGAAAGAACAGATCACAAAACTAGAACAAGAACTAATGAAATAATTTCCAATGAAATGCCAAAATGGACGTCCAGAAACAAAAGGTCCGATTAAGATTTTTTTCTTTTTTTTTTCTTTTTTGTGGGGCAATGGGGGTTAAGTGACTTGTCCAGGGTCACACAGCTAGTAAGTGTCATGTATCTGAGGCCAGATTTGAACTCAGGTACTCCTGAATCCAAGGTCGGTGCTTTATCCACTGTGCCACCCAGCTGGCCCCCAGATTAAGAATTTTTTAAAAATCAATTGAATAAATAAAAGTAGGTGCTGTTTTATCTAAATACTAATAAAAAAATAACCCATTAGTTAATTTGATGAACAAGAAGAAAGAAAATCAAATTACCAGTCTCAAGAAGGAACAGGTGAGTGCATAACCAACAAAGATGAAATTAAAGCAATTATTAGGAGGTATGTGGCCCTATCATATGCTAGAAAATGACACAATGTCCATGAAATAGATGCATACTTACAAAAATATAAAATGCCCATGTAAACAGGAGAGGAAATAGAATACTTAAATAGCCCTATGTTAAAAGAAGAAATTGAACATGGCATTACTGAGTTCCCTCAGAAAAAATCCCCAGGACTAGATGGATTAGAAAATGAATTCTACTAGATATTTTAAAAACATTTCACCCTAATACTATATAAACTATCTGAAACAACAGGAAAGGGAGGAGTGCTACCAAATTCCTTTTATGGAACAAATGCAGTTTTGCTACCTAAATCGCGAGAAGACACCATCATCCTACCCCATCCAGGAGGCGAGAGGTCCACAGGGCTTACACATTGCACACCATTTCTTCAATGCTTCAATCACTTCTGCTCACTTTTCTTTTCCTCCCTAAAACAATAAATACAATTTGTTACATCGCATGGCTCCTGAGCATGAGGAGAGGGAGAGACACATGGGATCCCCTGGTGGTGTCAGAAACAGGAAACATCAACGAATTGTGTGTGTGTGTGTAAAAAAGGTCAATAACCTCAAGAGTAATAATTAAGGTTGGGGGGGGGTGGGGAAGGAGGAAAGAAAGGTGTTTGGGTTAGTGATTATCAGTGGCAGATCTCAAACTATCCTACAAATCAGTGATTATGAAAACGATCATTTTTGTTTAGTCCTGTCTGACTTTTCCTGACCCCCTTTGGGGTTTGCTTTCTTGGCAATGATCCTAGAGTGGTTGCCATTTCATTCTGCAGCTCATTTGAGAGATGAGGAACTGAGGCAAACAGGGTCGAATGACTTGCTGAGCAACACTCTGAGAGTTTGAGACCAGATTTGAACAGTGAACAAAGAGTCTTCCTGACTAGGGGTCCAGCAGAACCCCTAGCTGCCCAGAAATCAATTGATACTTGTTAAAAATTACGACGTTGATTAATGAAAATGATCAGGTATGCAAAGTATAGGAGCAAACAAATAAAATAATAATGTTTAATAAATCTGAAGGGGGAGAGGGGAGGTCACACTATTTGATAATTTTTTTTTGGTGGGGCAATGAGAGTTAAGTGATTTGCCCATGGTCACACAGCTAGTATATGTCAAGTGTCTGAGGCCAACTATTTGATAATTTTTTAAAAGATAGTATAATGGAAAAGCAGAAATTTTAGAGGACATCAAGAGCCGACACCATCAATCAAATTAAACTACAAATGGATACATGAATTAGATGTGAAAGGGGGCTCGATAGCACACTAGAGGAGCAAGGAGGAAATTACTCTTTACATCTATGGAGAGGGGGAGAGGTCTTGATAGAACAAACAAGAGAGAGGATCACATATTACAATGGAGAATTCTGCTTCTATAAAGTGGAAATATTTTTGCACAAAGAGAGTCAATGCAGTTAAAATGAGAAGGGTCACAGTGAAGTGAGAAAAAACATCTTTGCAGTAAAGCTCCCTAAGGACTGTTGAATATGCAAGATCTAGAGGGAACTGATTCCAGTTTGCAACATTAAGAGCCATTCTCCAATAGGTCAAAGGGTATGAACAGGAAGTTTTCAAAGGAAGAAATGCAAGCTACCAACCCTATGACAAAATGCTCTGAATCCCTCATAAAGAGAGCAGTGCACATGAAAACAACTCTCTTCTTTCAGTCTGTAAATCATGGAGATCCGCAGGGTCAGGGACAGTCCCCTACTTCTGTTTCACAACAGGGTACATGGAAAAACCCCATTCACTAGGTGCTGGTTGAAACCATAAGAGACAACAAATATTTCATTAAATTAAGGAACACAAAATGAAAGAGATGATATGGAGAAGGGGAGGGGAAGAGTTGCTAGACTGTCTCCTCTCTCCCCAGCCCCAAGGCCAAGGCAAGGATGGGAGGAAGGGAGGAAAGAAGGAAGGAAATGTCCACATGAGGAGGGGAGAGAGGGAGTGTTCCCAAAGGCTTCACCCTGCTGGCCTGTACCATACCCCACCCCATTCCATGACCCCCCAAGCTCCAGTCCTCCAGCCAGAGGCCTGGGTAGACAGGAAGCCCCAGGCAGGAGAAGTCCTGGAGGAGCAGAGACACACAGGTTCACCCCTGAAGACACACACACACACACACACACACACACACACACACGATCCTACCTATATATGCAACAAATGCATAGAAAAAGGTGTTAATAATTCCAGGACCTTACACATACACAAAACTACATCTACACAAAACAAAGGCATAAACAAAGGTATTAATACTTCCACAGACTTAGACACACACATACACATACACGTACACATGATCCTACCTAGACACACAACAAAGGAATAAACAAAGGTATTAATACTTCCTCAACCTTACACACACACAATCCTACCTACATACACAACAAAGGTATTAATACTTCCACAACCTTAGACACACATACACATACACACAATCCTACCTATATACACAACAAAGGCATAAGCAAAAGTATTAATACTTCCAAGACCTTAGAGACACAAATACACACACACAAACATGATCCTACCTACGTACACAACAAAGGCATAAAGAAAGCTATTCATACTTCCACGACCTTGTACACACACAATTCTACCTAAATCCACAACAAAGCCATAAACAAAAGGATTAATATTCCCAGGACCTTATATACACACACACAAACACACAATCCTTCTTCATCAAAGGCATAAATAAAGGGATTCATACTCCCACGACCTTACACACACACACACACAATCTTACCTATATACACAAAGGGGTAAACAAAGGTATTAATACTTCCATGACCTTAGACACACACACACACACACTGAGGATCCTACCTACATACACAGCAAAAGCATAAACAAAGGGATTAATGTTCCACTGAACTCACACACACACATACACACACCCTTCCAAGTATCCACTGGACACTAAGAGAAGCCAATGTGTGTGTGTGAGTGTGAGGGGCTTCATGAAAGTTTTTTGGGGAAAATGAAGGAGAAGATAAGGAGAAGAATGGGAGGGGCAGGGGAAGGCACAGGGGAGGGGGCACTCACCTGACACCCAACCTCTTAGGCACTAGCAGGACCCGCAGGATCGCTCAGTCTGGAGGATGGGGTGTCGAGGGGGAGGGGAATGGGAGAGGGGGTTGAGGGATAGGCAGATCTTAAGCTGCTCATCCCCTCCACAGTCAAAGGAACAAGGAGATGGGGTGATCTCCTCCTCCTCCAGAGACAGAGAACTTACAGAAATAGAGGATAGGAGGGGGTGGGCACTGTGACCTCACTGTAGGGTGGGGCTAGTCTTCTCCCAGAATAGAAGGGAAAGGGAGGAGGGAGGAGGGAGGAGAGGGGACTTTCAGACATCAGGCCCAGAGCAGTGGGGAGCCCACCCCCATCCTTTCCCTTAGCCCCCATTACCCAACCTGGCCAGGGGAGGGGGCCCCAGTGCATCTTCCACTGGCAGGTGGGCCCAGGGCTGACCAGGATCCCAGGTTGCTGAGGGCAGGCTGCTGGGACTGGGGGGTGGCACCTCCTGAGGTCAGCTTGGGGTTGTTGGGGGTCGAAACTGGGAGGAGGCCAAGGAGGGGGAAGGGGACATAACGGGAGGGCGGTCCTGGCTCCACAAAAGGGAAGCACCAGTCCTTCAATGGGACTTGGATTCCTCCCAAGCCCTAGAGCAGAGCAGAGGAAGAAGGGGTGGTCTGGGGGAGGGGCGGGTCACAGCCTCCTTTATCCAGGCCTGAGGAGACAAAGATCAGGCAGGGATGGGGATGGCGGGGGTGTGTGTGTGGGGGGAAGCACACAGGCACACAGGAACACCTGCCCCCTTTGCTCATGTGGGACTACCCTAGCCTGGACAAGAGGGAGACACACCCTCCTCTCTGGCTCAGTCTCCTCTACCAAGTAACTTCATCAATTTCTTCCTAAGAATACTTAAGATTTGGATTTTTATTCTCTCCAACACCAGCTGCCTGCCACTAGTGAATTGGCATAGTGGAGAGACAATGGGAATTGGAGGCACAAAAACTAGACTGAAGTGCTGCCTTACTTAAAGCCACTGAAACTCGGTAAACCTCAATTTTCATATCTGTAAAATGGGGGGGGGGTTGCTAATGATACCTATGGTAAGTAAATTACATGGTGCTTATATGGTTCACATGAGGTGTTTAAAAAGTGTTTTTCAAGCCATGAAACACTATAGAAGTCTTTATTATTTTTATTACCATTATTGTGCTATTGATTCTTTTCTGTTTAATGTTCTTCAGACCATTGCACAAAATTGCTGTCTTCAGTAACTCAATAAAAGTATTGGGATGATAACTCATCTGCTGCAGGCTCCAAAAAGACAATTTTAGGACAATTCTAGGAGACGGGACTTTGGGAGATCACAGGGGAGATGAATAAAATTGAGAATTAAAAAATTAAACTAACAAATAAAACTAGAAGTTGGTCTTATGAAAAAAAGGAAAATAGATAAACCATTGGTTATTTGATTTAAAAAAAGAAAGAAGGGCAGCTAGGTGGTGCAGTGGATAAAGCACCAGCCCTGGATTCAGGAGGAACTGAGTTCAAATCTGGCCTCAGACACTTGACACTAGCTGTGTGACCCTGGGAAAGTCACTTAACCCCAACTGCCCAGCAAAAAAAAAAATGTAAAAAAAGAAAGAAGAAAATCAAATTACCAGTCTCAAAAATAAATAGGGCGAATGCTGTTAAAGGCTAAAATTCTAGCTATATTGTCTAAAATATCTAATGAGTGGTCACCAATAAATTATAAGCTTTAGCAAGAGTTAGACTTTTAAGCATTTATTAAGGAGAATAAGAATTTGGTAAAGAGAGAAGGAAAGGCCTACATTCATCTATCTATTAAAGGGAGAGCGCATTTCTAGCTCCCTTCTCCACCAGAGTCCTCACGAAAGAGCCCGAGACAGAGTGCCAGGCTCCCCCTTCTTCCTCCCACCCGCAAACTTCACTTCCTGACGCCAAAGAAAAGACGCATGGTCTTGCCCTCAAAGACCTTCACTTCATGGGCAGAGCTCTTCTACAGTAAGTCTCCAGCAGGTGGTGTCATTCCAATCATTACAAGGCATAACCAATGAAGATGACCTTAAGGCAATTATTAGGAGATATTCTGCACAATCCTATACCAGGTAAACTGAAAATCAGAGTGAAATGTATGAATTTATAAAAATATAAATTGTGCATGTTAACAGAAGGGGGAATAGAATACTTAACCCCATCTTTAAAAAAATTGAACAAGGCATAAAGGAGTTCCCTAAGACAAAACCTCGAGAATCAGGTAGATTTATAGGTGAATTCTACAAAACATTTAAGGAACAATCCATGCTAATAATATACAAACCATTTGGAAAATAGGTAAATAAGGAGTCCCACCAATGTCCTTTTATAGGAAAAACATGGTTTAGATAACTAACCCAGGGAGAGAAAAACAGAGAAAGAAAACTGTAGACCAATTTCCTTAATGAATATCAATGAAACATTTCAAATGAAATTCTGGGATGGAGATAACAGAAAAATAGGACAATAATCATACACTATCACCAGTGGGATTTATACTAAGAATGCAGGAGCGTTGGGGCCAGCTAGGTGGCACAGTGGATAAAGCCTTGGATTCAGGAAGACCTGAGTTCAAATCCGGCCTCAGACACTTGACACTTACTACCTGTGTGACCCTGGGCAAGTCACTTAACCCTCATTGCCCTGCCCCCCCCAAAAGAATGCAGGAAAGTTTAAATGTAAGGAAAACTAACAGCATAATTAACCATATTTCATATGGGTCTGAGTTAACTCAGAAGTTTTCTCCTTGAGAAACTAAATGAAAGGACAGAGACTCCTAAGAAAGTAAGGGGACATAAGGGGAGCCAGGGACAGAGATAATTACAGAAATCAGGACCACCACCCCTCATCCAAGCTTTTCCCCACCCCCAAAAGAAACTTTCCGTTGTCAGATGGTCACCCCATCTATCCTCTACAAAATCTTTTGCCTTTCTTTGGTTCTGGGAGGAGAATGTTTCTAAGCCATCTCCTTCCCTTGGGACAAAGTCTGCAACTTCCCACTTGGTCACTTTCTCTAACCCCCAAAGAAAAGACCATTTTATTCTTATTGGACCATGTGCAAGAGTCTAATTCTTTACAGAGGAATACTTAAGGACCACCACCTACTATTTTCCCCCTGACATATTGAAAACAAAACCAACAGAATTGTATGATTATACAATTCAGAAAAAAAAGCTTTTGACAAAATACAAAAATCATTCCAATTATAGACACTTTAAAGCACAGGAATCAAGAGAACCTTTCTCCAAATGACATGTAATATCTTTTTAAAACCCAGAGCAAGCATTATCTGTAATGAGAATAAATGTGAAGCCTTCAGAAGAAGATCAGGAGTGAAACAAAAAGTCCATTATCACCACAATTATTCAGTATTGTACTAGAAATCCTACATAGAGGCTGTAGACAAGAAAAAGAAATTGGAAGAATAAAAATAGGCACTGAGAAGACAAAACTACAGCTCTTTTCAGACGAAGTATGGTATACTTAGAGTAACCCAGAGAATCAAATAAAAAAGTAGTGGAAAGAAATAGCAACTTTAGCAAAATGGTAATATACAGAATAGAAATGATCAGCATTCCAATATATATCCAACAAGACCCAGCAAAGAGAAATGGAAAGAGAAATTCCATTTAAAATGACTGCAAGCAATATAAAAAAAACTTGGGAGTCTCCCTGCCAAGAACAACCCACGGACTACATGAAAACCATGACAAAACACTCTTCACACAAAGAAAGACAGATCTAAACAACATGAGAATTATGAATTGCTCATTAGTATGCTGAGCCAATAAAAACAATTCTCCCTAAGTAACTAACTTATTCTGTGCCAAAACAATCACACTACCAAAGACTAATTTTATAGAACTAGAAAAATAATTCACCTGGAAAAAACAGAAAGCAAAGTATTTGAAGGGAAGCCATTTTTAAAATGTGAAGAAATGCAGTGAAGCAGAGCTAGATGTTAAGTTATAAAATAAAACAGTGTTCATGACAACAATCTAGTACTGGCTAAGATATAGAGAGGGGGATCAGTGCAATAGATTAGGTAGGTATACAATACACAGTAGGAAAGGACCACAGGAATTTAGTGTTTGATAAACCAAAAGATCCAGGCTTTAGCAGTATGAATTCACCATTTCACAAAAACTGCTGGGAAAACTGGAACTGGAAAGTTGTTTAGCAAAACTGAGCAAAGGTCAACACTGTATACCAAGAAGTCAAAATGGGTACATGGTTTTGACACAAACAGCGATATCATTGGTAAATCGAGGGAACAAGGAAATATGAACCTGTCAGACCTATGGATAAGGGAGGGTGTTATGAACAAACAAGAGAGCGAAAGGATCATGGAAGTGAAACAGATAATTTTGATTACATGAAACTAAAAAGGTTTTGCACAAAAACGAATACAGCCAAAATTAAAAGGAAACCAGGTAGATGGGGGGAAATTTGACAGCAAGTTTCTCTGATAAAGGTGCTATTTCTCACATATATAAGGAACTGAACCACATTTATAAAAATGAGTCATTCCCCAATTGAAAAAGGATCAAGGACTGCTACATATGCAAGATATAGAAGGAACTGGTTCCAGTATCCAACATTAAGAGTCATTCTCCAATAGGTCAAAGGACATGAACAGGATATTTTCAAGGAAGAAATCCCAGCTATCGATAGCCCTATGACAAAATGCTCTCAATCCCTCATAGTGACAGAATTGAACATGAAAACAGCTGTTCATTCAGTCTGTAAATCATGGAGATACACAGGGTCAGGGACAGTCCCCTCTTTCTATTACACAACAAGGTACATGGAAATGCCCCATTCAGCAGGTTGTGGTTGAAATGGTAACAAAAACAAACATACCATGAAAATAAGGACAACAAAGAAAAGAGATAATATGGAGAAGGGTAGGGCCATCCAAGGCAAAGCCAAGGATGGGGGAAGGGAGGAAGGCAAGAAGGCAGGAAAGAAGGATGGAAACGTCCACCTGAGGAGGAGAGTGAGGGAGTGTCTGCAAAGGATTCTCCCAACTGGCCTCCACTTCACCCCACCCGTGACCCTTCAAACCCCCTGACCTCCAGACAGAGGCCTGGGCCAGTAGGAAGACCCAGGCAGAAGCAGCACTGGAAGAACAGGCACACATATGCATACATGCATACGCACATACACACAGGCAGACACGATCCTACCTACACACACTCATAAAGGTATTCATACTCCCATGACTGGCAGCACTAGAAGGGTCCTCAGGATAGAGAGAGACAGAGCTGAGAGGGTCTTCAGAACACTGAATATCCTTGCTGGAAGGGTATTTCCCTAAGCTCACACAGTATGTGCTAGAGATCTTAACAGTCAGGGAGTGGACTTGAGGTCAAGTCTACCAATACAGTTTCCTAGGATTTTTCATCTTTCAATGCTATTTATTGTTGTGGGGTTTTTTTGGTGAGGCAATTGGGGTTAAATGACTTGCCCAAGGTCACAAAGCTAGTAAGTGTCAAGCATCTGAGGCTGGATTTGAACTCAGGTAGTCCTGACTCCAGGGCTGGTGCTCTATCCACTGCACCAACTAGCTGCCCCTTTCAATGCCATTTAGGACCAAACTACCACCATCTGAAGTCCTGCAGAACCTGGGAGTGTGTGGTGCAAATGGAGTCTAGCTAATCCTGAAGCGAGCCCCTACTCCAAGTGATGTTTAGTAAGAAATGAGTAAAAAATCAAAAGGGATTTCCCCTTGCCACACGGTACAAATGAACCCATGCAGGTCCAGCAGAGCTTAATCCCCTGCCTTTGTCTGAGTGACTGATGCTAACAGGTTTGGCTTAATCACTGCACATTACTGATGAGGTGAATCATCAATCAATATAAATATGATAACATAAACAGGCACTGAAGCCCTCTATGCCAGAAAGCCCAACCACAGGCCCCAGGCTCTGGTTTGTTCAAAGGGCAGGGAGCAGGATGGGGGTCTCACACATTTTCGAATGGAACACCAGATCAAATTAACCTTCCAACTTTTGTGGACTATAATCTTTCTAGAGGCAAAATATAGTGTCCAGCAGGGCAGAAGCAGCTGGTTCTAATCACTGGTTGCCATGGTGACTGGCTGTTGCCAAGGATATCTGGAATGCTGAGTTATTGGAATTCAGGATACCTCCTTATGCAGCCTCCATTATGATCCTTGGGCCCAGGGAAGGGAGGGCTTCTTGCCAGCTTTGACTTAGACTGCCAGCTGGGTGCAGATCTAAATCACTAGGGGCTACAAAATATCAGGAGATACCCACCCATGCTCACATACACACACAGGCATATGTATTGTATATATTGAGAGGCAGAGAACAAAACAAAGACAGACATAGAGATGCAGAGACACACAGAGAGAAATATAGATGCTGACTGCAGAACTGTTTGCTCAAGAAGAAAGATAAAGCAAGCAGTTGCTGCCATGAGACATGCATCAGGGAAGGAAACAAACATCATGCCAGACACTCTGGTGACCTCCCTGATCAGCTCCTGGCCAGGTGAGAAGTAACTGAGGCCTAACAAGGTTAAGTTGTAGCCTGGGGTTTCACAGGTACTAAGCAGCAGAGGCAACATTTGAACCCAGGTCATCTGATTCCACAACAGCCAGGACTTAATAAAAGCCAAGCTTCTTTCCATAGGAAAGCTCTGTCTCCCAGAGCAGCATTTGGCACCAAACCTTGGTTGTCCCAGGAGGCATCAGAATTTGGCTTTTAATTCTCCACAAAGAAAAGGACCTTAAGTTTGCATGTGAGCAAGCTGGCTAATACTGTAACACATATAGGACAGCCTTTATTTTTGCCTCCTTTAGGAGTGTATGAGAAGATTATGGATTTGAGTCAGATTAAACTCTGAGGATGAGGTCTGGAAGATACCCAGCTCTGCCCCAGTATAGTTAGTTTCTCTCTTTGCCTAAAAGTTTATTGCTTGTCAAATTCTCACTATCTCCTTTAAGTTTTATTGCCAATTAACAGTATTTTTACTTCTGCTCAGTCTCCCCACTTGTCAGCTACATCTTAGTTTTATGGCCTGTAATAAAAGTTGTGTCTTCAGCCTATCTGGAATCCATCATATGTCAGAACCCCAGTCCCTGTTGAGTAGGTCAGGGAATTTGCCCACCTATTCAATACTCAGGACTCAAGAAGAAAGGACAATCACAAGGCTCAGCACAGGATGCAGCAATTAAGTTGAAACCAGATGTTAAGTGACATATTTTTTTTTCTCAGAGCAGAATCCCCTTGACCCTAGGATCCCAACAATAGAGTATTCTTTTATCCTTTATTCTATTAAACCTTTGATTTCTTTGATTTCCCAACATAGCTGAAGATAAATTTTAAGCCTGTCATCCTTCTAAAATTAACACGACTACAAAACAATGCTGAAATACTTGAATGATTCTTCCTGTTATTCAAGTTGAACATCTTTAGAGATAGGGGCAGGGAGAAGGGGGGGTGGGTCTTCAGTGGGAACTGTGAGATCTGAAACATCTGATTCCTCTTTCTGTCACTCCCCCCTTCCCTCTTCCTTCGGTTTGACCTTGTTCCCCCTCCCCTTTTCCCCCTTGTTCCTGGAACATGTATACATGTCTCCATACATTGATCATGAGCTAAGCATGTATTCTGGGTGAAACAGGATTGGATGTTAAATTGTGAGCTCACCCTGTGCACGTGAAGGTTTCCCCCCACCTCTCAAAATTACTATAAAAACCCGGGGCAGCTAGGTGACGCAGTGGATAAAGCACTGGCCTTGGATTCAGGAGGACCTGAGTTCAAATCCAGCCTCAGACACTTGACACTTAACTAGCTGTGTGACCCTGGGCAAGTCACTTAACCTTCATTGCCCTGAAAAAATAAAAAAAACAAAACAAAACAAAAACAAAAAATTACTATAAAACCCCAAAAGTTTGGGCCTGTCATTGTGACTCAGTCATTGAGTTTGCCCGTTTTTGCAAGAATGTAATAAATCTGTCTCTGCTTGTCTTGGTGGTCTCCTTGAGTTATTTGGGTAAACTGAGGAAGTTTGTCCAAAACAGGAGAATTTCTCAAAACCCTGTGTTTTCCTGACTGTAGTTCTTTGGGACTTGAATACTTTCTTTTGAGGCTGCTGGAAATATTTTGTTCTTTGACCTATAAACTTGGAATTTTGCCTCTAATATTGCTGGCAGTTTTCATTTGGGGAGTTTCTTTCTGGGGGTGACCTATAGATCCTTTCCATTTCCTCTTTGCTTTTTGGTTCTAAGAGGTTGAGGAAGTTTTCTTATTTAATTTCTTGAAATTTTATATCAAGGCTCTTTTCTATGGCATAGAATTTAGGCTGTCGAATAATTCTTAAATGTTTACTCCTTAATTGTTTTTCCATATCACTTGTTTTTACTATGATACATATTTCTTTCATTTTATGTTTTTATTGTTTTTTGTATATGGTACATCATATTTATATTTTTAATTACTTATGTCAATGAAAAAAGGAAAAGCACACCAATGAATTGGGCATGCAACTAAAATATCTTAAAAATGAATAAATTACAAGTCCCCAATTAAACACCAAATTGAAAATCCTGAAAATCAAAGAAGTTCATAATTGAAATTAAGAAAACCAATGAACTAATGAATAAAGCTAGAAGCAAGTTTTATGAAAAAAAAACAATAAGATAGTTAAAGCATTTGTTAAGTTGATTTTTAAAAGGAAAGAAGAAAACCAAATTACTATTATCAAAAATGATGGGGGCAGCTAGGTGGCGCAGTGGATAAAGCAGCAGCCCTGGATTTAGGAGGACCTGAGTTCAAATCCGGCTTCAGACTCTTGATACTTACTAGCTGTGTGACCCTGGCAAGTCACTTAACCCCGACTGCCCCACAAAACAAACAAAAAATTACAATGGTGAATTCACTACAAATGAAGAGGAAATTAAGACAACTGTTAGGAGTTATTTTGTCTAAGTAATATGCCAATAAATTTGACAATCTAGGGCAGCTAGGTGGCACAGTGGATAAAGCACTGGCCCTGGATTCAGGAAGACCTGAGTTCAAATCTGGCCTCGGGCACTTGACACTCACTAGCTGTGTGACCTCAGGCAAGTCACTTAACCCCCATTGCCCCACAAAAAACCAAAAAACCAAAAAAAAAAATCTCTTTGGGCAGCTAGGTGGCACAGTGGATAGAGAGCACTGGCCCTGGATTCAGGAGTACCTGAGTTCAAATCCGACCTCAGACACGTGACACTTACTAGCTATGTGACTCTGGGCAAGTCACTTAACCCCAATTGCCTCACCAAAAAAACAAAAACAAAAACAAACAAAAAAATTGACAATCTAAATGAAATGGATGGATATCTACAAAAATAAAAATTACCTAGATTAACATAAAAAGAAATAAAATACCTTAATAGCCCAATCTTAGAAAGAGAAATTGAACAATACATCAACAAACTTACTAAGAAAAAATCTTCAGGACCAGATGAATTCACAAGTGAATTTTACCAAATATTTAAAGAATAATTAATTTCAATATGAGAGGGACATATGGATATGACCCTCCACTGAGATGGAAAGTGCCCCCCCCTTCGGCCTAGTGATCTGATCTCAAAGTCTTAAAGCCCCTTAAAGCCCCCTATTTCTCTCTCTCTGTTTTTTCTCTAGAGAGAGGCAATAACGGGAAGCTACTATCTCCCTTTCTAAATATAGGCATATCAACTTAAAAATTGCTTCATAGGGTCTGCACTGAGACATTATGTAGATATGATAAATTGTTGCTGAAACATGAAATTTTGCAAAATAACCTATGGCTGAACCCCTGAGGTTGGGGCACTCTGACCCAGGAGAGAGGGACTTATCACTGAACATCCCAGGAGAAAGATTTATTGCTGAACCCAATTACCGCATTTTTGCTCAAATTAGATGTCTGTAAAAAGTATAAAAACTGCTTGATTTCTAATCCCGGTGTGTCACACCTCCTGGTTGTCCCAGTGAGTGTGGTACACCTTTCTTTCAAAAGAAATAAAATCAATGCTTCGGCCTCCTTTCTCCTCGAGTCTCTATTACAGGGGTCAGTGGGTGTACTTCCCATCCCACTCAAATACAATATAAAAAGTATTTGGGAAAATAAGTGGAGTCCTACCAAACTACTTTTATGACATAAATATGGTGCTGATACCCAAACCAGAAAGAGACAGAACACGGAAAATTACAGACCAATTTCTCCAATGAATATTGATGCAGAAATTTTAAATAAAATACTAGCCAAGAGATTGTAGCAATACATCACAAGGATCACACATTATGACCAGATGGGACTCATACCAGGAATGCAGGGCTTGTTCAACTTTAGGATAGCTATCAGCATAAATGACCACATCAACAACAAAACCAACAGAAATCATATGATTAACTCAAAGATGCAGAAAAAACCTTTTGCAAAATATGGTACCCATTCCTATTAAAAAGAGAGCAAAGGAATGAATAAATGGAGCTTACCTTAAAATAAGTAATATTTATCTAAAATCATTAGCAAACATCTAGTGTAATGGGCATAAGCTAGAAGCCTTCTGAATATGATCAGGGGTTTAGCAAGAATGTACATTATTGCCACTATTATTTAATTTTGCTAGAAAAGTTAGCTATAGCAATAGGAGAAGAAAAAGAAACTAAAGGATTAGAATAGGCAATAAGAAAACAAAATTATTCTTTGCAGATGATATGATCCTATATTTAGAAAATCCTAGAAAATCAACTAAAAACTACTTGAAATTATTAATAACTGTAGCCAAGTTTCAGGATACAAAATAAACACACATAAATCATCAGCATTTCTATATATTACCAACAAAATCCAGCAGGAACAGATAGAAAAAAAATTCCATTTAAAATAACTGTAGACAATATAAAATACCTGGGAGTCTACCTGCCAAGACAAACCCAGGAAGTATATGAAAACAACTATGAAACATTTTTCCTTGAGGTATAAGGTCAGTAATGGAGTCTCTGATTCAAAGGGTATGGACATTTTATTTGCTTTATTTGCATAATTCACATTACTATATGGAATGGTTGTACCATTTCACAACTCTACCAACAATGCATTTATGTGTCTATTCTTCCCCAAGCCCTCCAACATTGACTGTTGTCATTTTTCCCAATTTGCAGGGTGTAGGATGAAACCTCAGGGTTATTTTCATTTCCACATGAGCATTTTGAGAACATAAATTATGACCTGCATAGCAACAATAATGAGCACAATGGATCAAGGGAAATCTGCATAGAAGTGAATGACGATGTAAAAGAAGAAGCAAAAACTAATGATGTTTATGGTTTAGGTTCTTTTTTTTTTTTTTTTTTTTTTTTTGCAGGGCAATGGGGTTTAAGTGACTTGCCCAGGGTCACACAGCTAGTAAGTGTCTGAGGCTGGGTTTGAACTCAGGTTCTCCTGAATCCAAGGCTAGTGCCTTATCCATTGTGCCACCTAGCTGCCCCCCTATGGTTTAGGTTCTAAAAGCAATACAATTTAAAATCTAATCAACAAGGAAATGCCCAAGTCAGATTTTGTTGATAATCACCTCTGGTCTTCCTCAACTTTTTTGAGTCTAGGAATAGTATTCCCAGTTCTCCCAACTCTTTCACGTATATACTTGTTGTTATGATTTTTCTTCTCTCTGATTCTAACTCACAATCAATGTTTTGACCCTGGAGCCCCTACAGGCAGGAGCAGGTTTCCTTTGGACAGCCTTTTGGAAGCCCCTGAGTGTCTCTCTTGTTCCAGGTTGTTACAGGAGAATTGAGTGGCAGCAATTTCTTTTTTGCTTAATACTATTTTAGTTTTTCCAATTACATGTGAAGATTGATTTAACATTCATTTTTATAAGATTTTGAGTTTCAAATTTTTCTCCCTACCTCTCTTCCCTGTCCCCTCTCTAAGACAGCAAGCAATGTGTGATATAGGATATACATGTGCAATCATGTTTAACAAATTTCCACATTAGTTGTGCTGTGAAAGAAGAATCAGAATGGGGGAAAACCACAAGAAAGAAAAAAATGAAAATAGTATGCTTTGATCTGCATTCAGACTCCATAGGTCTTTCTCTGGATGTGGAGAACATTTTCCATCATGAGTCTTTTGGAACTGTCTTGGATCGTCCTATTGCTGAAAAGAGCTTAAATCTATCAAAACTGATCATTATATAATGTTACTATGTACAATGTTCTCCTGGTTCTACTCACTTCATTCAGTATCAGTTCCTATAAGTCTTTCCAGGTTTTTATGAAATTTGGTTAGTCATCATTTCCTACAACACAATAGTATTCCACTAAATTCATATAGCCCAACTTATTTAGCCATTCCCCACATGATGGGTATCCCATCAATGTCCAATTCTTTGTCACCTTAAAAAGAATTGTTATAAATAGTTTTGTACATGTAGGTCTTTTTATCTGTTCCTTTTTTATTATCTCTTTCAGATAAGACCTAGTAGTGTTATTGCTGGATCAAAGGGTATGTGTAGTTTTATGCCCTTTTGGGCCTAGTTACCAAATTTTCTCCAGAATTGTGGGATCAGTTCACAACTCCACCAGCAATGCATTAGTGTTCCAATTTTCCCACATCTTCTCCAACATTTAACATTTTCTTTTTGTGTCATATTAGTCCATCTGATAGGTGTGAGGTAGTACCTCAGTGTTGTTTTAGTTTACATTTTTCTAATCAATAGTGATATAGAGCATTTCTTCATGCTACTATAAATAGTTTAATTTATTCATCTGAAAACTGCCTCTTCATATCCTTTGACCACTTCTCAAATGGAAAATAACTGGTTTTCTAATAAATTAAACTCAGTTCTCTATATGTGAGAAAGGAGATCTTTATCAGAAACACTGGTCATAAAAATTATTTCCCAGCTTTCTGCTATCACTCTAATCTTGGGTTGTCTTGGTTGTGTTTGTGCAAAACCTTTTTAATTCAATGTAATCAAAATTATCCATTTTGTATTTCAAAATGGTCTGTATCTCCTGTTTGCTCATAAATTCTTCCCTTCTCCATATATCTGACAGGTAAACTATTTCTTGCTCTCCCAATATGCTTATGGTATCACACTTTCTATCTAAATCATGTACCCATTTTGACCTTATCTTGGCATATGGTGTGACATGCTGGCCTATGCCGAATTTCTGCTACGCTATTCTCAGTTTTCCTAGGCGTTTTTGTAAACTTGTGAGTTCTTATCCCAGAAGCTGGAGTCTTTGGGTTTATCAAAGAGTAGATTACATATGACATTTACTATAGTGTTGTGTGTATGTAACCTATTCCACTGATGCACCACTCTATTCTTGGGGCAGCGATATGGCACAGTGGATAGAGCACTGGCCCTAAGTGCCGTGTGATCCTGGGCAAGTCATTTGGGATGGCCTTCCACATGCAGGGGCAATCCATTCATCCTGATGTATATCTTGCCACTGGACCCAGGTGGCTCTGGAAGAGAGAGTGAGGTTGGTGACTTTGCACAGCCCTCCTTACTTAAATTTAATTCAGCGCAAGTCATGACATCACCTTGATGTCAAGGTCCTATTCATGAATGAAGGACAAATAACAACTCTATTTCTTAGGTAGTACCGCATAGTTTTGATGATGGCAGTAATGTCTTAATTCCAGATCAGAGTTGGGATGACATGAGGTACTACTGCAAAGTCATTAGACAGTTAAGAATAGCAGGTTTAGGGGCAGCTAGGTGGCGCAGTGAATAAAGCACTGGCCTTGGATTCAGGAGGACCTGAGTTCAAATGTGGCCTCAGACACTTGACACTTACTAGCTTTATGACTGTGGGCAAGTCTCTTAACCCTCATTGCCCTGAAAAAAAATATTTTTAAAATTTTCTAAAAAGAATAGCAGGTTTACTGTGAGATAACAGCATAAAAATTGAACAACCACATAGTGGTTGTACATAGCCACTCTCCTCTTCACATAAAACCCATTTGACTACCAGATCACTATGCTAGGGGAGAATATAAGGACTTGAGAAGTCTTCAGAAATACAGCAAGTCTGAGCACCCTGAGTGCCCATTCGAGATACTTTTCATGCCCATAGGGGACCATGAAGATACATCAGGGGAAATGGGTGCCAATGAGGTTCCATTCTGTTAATAGACATTTTAAGCTGCTTACTATGTGCCAGGCTCTGTGCTACATTGGAAATATGAAGAACTGTAAGAGAATCCCTGCTCTCTGCTCTGTCCTGGAACTCACAGAGTGATGGGGGAGACAAGACACTTGACATTTACTAGCTGTGTGACCCTGGGCAAGTCAGTTAATGCTTATTGCCCCAAAGGAACAAAAAAACAACAAAAAAGGAGATCCTAGAGAATCATGTCACAGAAACTTAGTCAAAAGTATCATGAGAAGGGTAAACTGAAAAGTGATCAGAAAAACTGAGGATTAAAAAAGTAGGTTAGATTTTTTTTGTGAGGCAATTGGGGTTAAGTGACTTTCCCAGGGTCACACAGCTAGTAAGTGTTAAGTGTCTGAGGCAGGCTTTGAACTCAGGTCCTCCTGAATCCAGGGCTGGTGCTCTATCCGCTGTGCCACCTAGCTGTCCCTAGTAGGTTAGATTTTGGCATCTAAGAGAGCAACATCAGGGAGAGATGTTTCAGTTGAATAATGAGGGCAGAAGGCAGACTATTGAGAGTTAAGGAGAGAGACGAAAGCAAATAGAGGTGACTATTGTAAAATGCTTTTTCGAGGAGTTTAGCCACAAAAGGGAGGTCATATAGGGAACAATAATTAGGGAGGATGGATAGATCCAGGGAGAAGTTTTTAAAGATGGGAGAGTCATAGACATGTTTGTAGGCAGGGGAAAGAAGCCAGTACATAGGGAGAGGCTGAAGAAAATGTAGATAATGGGGATGACAGAGGGAGCAAGCTGCTGGAGCAAATGGGCTGCAAGGGACCACTTGTCCACATAGAGAGGGGTTTTGCTCAAGAAGGAGTGAGCACATCTCTATGTGTGAGACAGGGTGGAGGAGGAGACAGTGGCAGAAGGCATCTGAGGGATGTGAGAAGAGGAGGGGAGAAGGAGGAGCTCTCAGGGATTAACCCCCATATTGTCAGGAAAATGTGAGGCAAGGCTCTCAGCTAAGGGGTGGGGGAGTATGGGGAGGAGCAATGGCAGGATTGAGAAGAGAGAGAAATTTTCAGAAGAGCCACTGTGGTGAGTGAGATAGGGAGTTAATCAGAGAAGTACAAAAAATTAACTTGGGACTCCAGGAATAGCTTTGTCACCTTTGGGGAAAACCACATGCTGTTTTAGTAGGGAAGGAAGAAGCAGGGACCAAACCCATGTTGGGGAAACAACATTAGTCCTATCAAACAGGACTTGGAATTGAAATTTCAAAAACACCTTGGTGAATTTGACACCAGCCCTTTACCAATTTTCTGTTGGTGATTTTTAGCTGCACTAATTTTATTTTTACAAAAACCTTTGAGTTTGATGTAATCATAATGATCACTTTCACCTCCTGGGCTCCCCCCGTCTCTTCTTTTTCCCTGAATTCTTCTCTATCTACCCATGGAAAATGTAATTTCTCAATTCTGGAATTTCTTTACGATCTCTCTTTTTGTCTAATTCATATATTCAATTTTAATTTATCTTGGTTTATGTTGGGAGATGGTGATCTATGCTCAATTTCTACCATACTGCTTTGCAGGATTCTCAGAAGCTTTTGTCAAATAGGAAGTCCTTACCAGCCCCCGTAGGTATGGACTTTGGATACATGGGACATTATACTACTAGATTCATTGCCTTCTCAGACTATGCCCGGATTGCTGCTCATTTCTCACAAACTCTAGGAATGAGTGGTCACTTCCTCCCAGCATTCCCAGCATTTCCATTCCAGGAACCAGTTCCTCCCTATTAGTGAGAATCAGAGCCAGAATAGTCAGTCACTAAACATCTGTTAAGCACCTACTGTTTACCTGGCACTGAGCTAAATAAATGCTGGGCATACAAAGACAGGAAAAAGGCATTCTGTACACTAAGTGAAACAAATGTAAGGAGGAAGATAACACGCGCACAACTATGGAGAACCATGCTATAGAAAGGATAAAGTGGAAGTAATAAGTAGCAGGAAGAGGCTAGAATTAGCAATGAATCAAGGAAACCTTCCTGAACAAGGTGGGATTTCATCTAGGATGGCAAGGATGGCAAGGAAGCCAAGAGGTGAGGAGGAAAAATGAAAGCATTGGAAGTATGGGGGGCAGCCAGTGAAAATGCTCAGCCAGGGGAAAATGCTTATTTCCCTTAGTTGCTCTCTGTACTTCATGGAGGATCAATGGATCAATAATGCAAATTGAGGAAATTCTAAGGTAGATGTCAGAGGAGAACCAGGAGAACGTTGTACACAGTGACAGCAACATTGTGTGAGGATCAGCTGTGATAGACTTGGCTCTTCTCAGCAGTGCAAAGATCCAAAACAATTTCAAAGAACTCATGATAGAAAATGTTCTCCACATCCAGAAAAAAAGAACTGTAGATTCTGAATGCAGATTGAACCCCACTGTTTCTACTTTTCTTTTTGTTTTAGTTTTCTTGTTTTTTGAGGGTTTTCCCTTTTGTTCTGATTCTTCTTTCACAACATGACTAATGCAGAAATATGTTTCATGTGATTGTCCATGTATAGCCTAAAAAAACCATTTGACTATTCATTGAAGAAATTAGGGGTTTTTAAAGTTATGATTTCCCCCCTTTTGGCTATAAATTCAGTACTATGTTCCTTCAGTTATCGTGTTGTGTTATTTTTCACATGGCTCCTCCTGCCAATGGCTCGTTTTTCCTTTCCTCTGATCACCTCCTTCTATTATCTCTTTCTCTTTGGGGTTTTGCTTATTAGATCCTTATTTCCTTCCTTTTTTCTGTTTATTTATTTCCTCCCAGAAGTCTTCCTTCTCAATTCATCCAGTAGATTTCACCTTCCAACTACCAAAACAAAGCCTCCTTCCTTCCCTCTTCCCCTAGTAAATGCTCCCCTCCTCCTCCTCACCCATTTCCCTGAAGGCTCTTCTCTTCCTGAGAACACAAGGGTTAATATGCACTCTTTGCTGACCCACACACATCACACAGTCCCCTTTATCCCCTTTTCAATCACCATTCCATCTGTAGTCTCACAAATATCACTGATTCACTCATAGGCAGGGTATGACCAGATGTCCATTGCTTTTAGAACTTGGTATTTCTCAAGTCAATTATTTTTTTCATAAAAGTATTTTATTATTTTCCAATTACATGTAGAGATAGTTTGCAACATTTGTTTTTATAAGATTTCTAGTTTCCATTTTTTCTCCCTCCCTCCCCTCCCTAACCCCTACCCAGGACAGCAAGCAGTCTGACATAGGTTATATATGTACAATCACATTAAACATATTTCTGCATTAGTCATGCTGTGAAAGAAGAATCAGAGCAAAAAGGAAAAACCTCAAAAAAACCCCCCAAAATAGAAATAGTATGGTTCAAACTGCATGTAGATTCCATAGTTCTTTTTCTCAAGTCAATTGTTATATGTCAACACTATGTACTGGAAACTGCACACTTGGTCTTTCTTTGCCAGAGGTGATCTACACATTTTAAAAGATCTCCAATTAAACATCAAAGTGGAAATCCCTAAATCAAAGATGAGATTAAGAAAATTGTTTTAAAAATCAGACTAATAAAAGCATGAGCTGATTTTATGAAAAATCCAATAAAATAGATAAACCATGGGTTACCTTGATTTAGAAAAAGAAAGAAGAAAACCAAATTACCAGTCTCAAAAATGAAAGGGTGAAGGCAGAACGAATGAAGATGAAATTCAAGCAATGCTCGAGATTTAGTTTGACCAATCACATGTCAGCAAGACTGACAGTTTATGTGAAATGGATGAATACTTACAAAAATAAAACCTGCCCATGTTAACAGAAGAGAGAACAGAATATATAAATAATCCTATATTAAAAGAAGAAATTGAACAAGGCATAAATGATTTCTCTCAGGAAAATCACCTGGACCAGAGAGATTTGAAAGTAAATTCTACTAACATTAAAAAAAATGCCATCCCAACACTTATAGAAGCTGTCTGAAATGACAGGAAGGTAAAAGAAGAGTCCTATCAAATTTCTTTTATGGCACAAATATGGTTTTGAAACCTAAACAAGTATATGAGAATATATCTACACAAATGCATTGTTCGTAAAGTTGTAAAATGACACATCCATTTTAGAAAGTAATTTGGAATTATGCAAAGAGAATGACAAAAATGTCCAAAGACTGCATTACACTACAAGGAAGCCATCGATAAGAAAAAATCGCTTTATATGCCAAAATATTTAGAACAGCACTTATTGTGACAGCTATGAAATGTAAACAAAGTAGACTCTCATCAGCTGGGGAATGGGTAAGCAAAGCATGGAACAGGAACGTCATGGAATACTTCTACCATGCTATAAGAAATGATGTGTGTGATGAGTACAGTGAAGTAGGAAAGATCTTTGTGCACTGATGCAAAATGACTTAAGCAGAGCCAAGAAAACAGTACATATACAGGTTAACTACAATTTAAATGGAAAGAATGACACGGAAAAAACCTAAAAGTACTTGGAACAAAAAGTTAAAGAACAAATGGGCCTGAAAAGGAAACATGAGGAGACAGCATCACAGTGTCCCATCCGGGAGGTGAGAAGCCCCCACACGTTAGCCACTGCACACCTTTTCTCAAATGCATCAATCATCTCTGCTCCCTTTTCTTTTCCTCCATGAAACAAGAAATACAATTTAATAGATGGCTTGGCTCTTGAGGAGAGAAAGAGAGTGAGGGATACGTGGAATATCCTGGTGAAGTAAGAAGCAGAAAACATCCATAATTTTTTTTTAAAGAAAGATCAAGCATTTCAAGGGTAATAATGGAGGGGGAGGAGGAAAGAAAGGGGTTTGGGTTAGTGATTATCCTTAGCAGATGTCAAACCACACTATAAATCTGCGATTATGAAAACAATTGTTGTTTAGTCCTGTCTGAGTTTTCCAGACCCCATTTGGGATTTTGTTGACAAAAGTACTCTGGTTATTTGGCATTTCCCCTCTCTCCCCAGCCCCAAGGCCAAGCCAAGGAAGTGAGGGAGGGAGGAAAAAAGGATGGAAACATCCCCTGAGGAGGAGAGGCAGGGAGGGTCTACAAAGGATTCCCACTTTGCCCCACCCCACAACCCCTCAAACCCTCTGACCTCCTAACAAAGGCCTGAGCCAACAGGAAGACCCAGGCAGGATCAGCCCTGGAAAAACAGGTACACACACACACACACATACATACATACATACATACATACATACATACATACACACACAGGCACATATGATCCTACCTACAAACAACACACTCATAAAGGTATTAATACTCCCATCCCACTACCCCCCACCCATGCCCAGACGCATTCCCCTCTGCACTAAGACAAACCAGGTTGGGTTGGGGGTGGGTTTAGGAAAAGATTGAAGAGAGGACAGAAGAGAATATAGAGTGATGGATGTTGAGGGGCAGGAAGGGCAGCAGGAGGGGAAGGGTCTTACTTCATCCATATCCAGTCATGAAAGTGCAGGAACTCTTGAGATCCCTAGAGGCCTGGAGGGGTGTGGTTGGGGAGGGGAAGGGGAGGAGCTGAGGGGCAGGCAGATCTCCAGCTTCTTTCAGCCCCCCTCCAGACTCCCCCCTTGAATGAAGGAGAGGTACAGCAGAAGTTTGGGGATGCTTCCAGGCCCCAGGATGCCACCCTACCCATGAGGAGTATCACCGAGGGGGTCTAGAGCACCTGAGGGGGTCAGGAATCTAGGTAGGAGTCCTTAGAGGCTGAGGAAGGCTTCTTGATCAAATGGCTGCAGGGATAGGGACTGTGGGGGACTCTCAGAGAAGGAAAATCTCGCCACTGACACCTTCTCTGCCTGCAATTTGTACTCTCAGAAACTAGCCTAGAGCATGGAGACCTTGGGGACTCAGCCCCCTCAATAAATGCAGACTGTAGGTGGTGGAGGGTTGAGGGTCAGCCCAAAGTCAGTCTCCCAGGTCACCTCTGCCCCAAGAAGCTGAGGAGACCAGTGACCATGCTCTTCTACTTGAATGAGAGAGAAGCAGCCATATCAGAGGTTCACCAAGGAAATGGGCAAGCAACCAAGGCCAGAGGATATGCACCAGGTAAAGTGTTCATGTAGCCCCCTGTCAAGGACAAAACTTGGAGGAAATACAGACAGGAAAATGGCTGGTCTTAGCTAGGAAGGATATTTGTTATATAACTAGCCGCTTTTGGCCAGGACTTTACCAGTGTCAAATCAGGGAAGCCCAAGAAAAGTGCAAAAGAAAAATTAAGCCTGGAGTACACAAAAACCACACACTGAGGGAGACTCTAGATGAGGTCTTTGCAGCAGAAGTTGAGCTGGACTCCCATCTGCTTCCTCTCACTCCATAGCACACTGTTCTTGCCATTGCACCATGGCCTCCATCCTGAACAAAGCCTCTCCTTCAAGTAAGTCCCTTTTGTGTGTTTTCTATCTGCTGCCTCAATTCCCTCTTCACCCACTCCTCACCTCAAGGCACCAAATGGGTCCACAGGATCCTAGACTTCAATCTCCAGCTCAGAGCAGCCTCGTCCACTTCCCTTCTGCTACAGAGGAAAATGAAGGCCAGGGAGGGAAGGAGACTTGTCCCAAATCACACTTAGCTTCAGATACAGAGGGGGAAGGGGCCTCAAAGGTCAACTAGTGGAACCTTCTCATGCTACAGAGAAAAAACTTGAAGCCCAGAGTGGTGATGGGAGTGATCCTATTTATGTAGGAGGCAAAGAAGGGGTTAACAGAAAAACCCAAGACCCGAGCTCTAATTTAGATCTGAGCTCCAAGAGGAGCTATAACTTATAGGCCCCAGTTCTGAAAGGGATTCAGACCCCAGTTAATGGATAACTTAAGACTTGGGTCTTCATTAATATGTCAGGGCCTAGGTTCTTGTTACCCACATTAATCAGCACTCATAACAAGAACATGAAGAGGCAGGTCAGAGAGACCTAAACTATGACAACGATACACTGACAGGGCATAGAAATTCAAACTGATAAATGGAAATGTTTTGAAACTAGCCATGGGAATCAGAAAGACACATGCGCAGAAAAGGCCCAATTTGGCCCCAGATTCACCTTATGATGTGTAAACCCCCAAAACACAGCTCCACAGAAACAGGTCCCCACCTCGGGGGTTGGCTTAAGACCCCAGGAACTCCAAATTAGGATAAGCCCTCCCCTGTACCGCCCTAAGGTAGAGATTATTATAATGAGACTGATAACTAATTTATCCATACTATAAATATTTTCTTTCCTTATTTGAGAGATACCTTCCCACTTTTCTGGTTCTCTCACTGTGTTCACTCACAGTACTGCAATAAAATTTGATAAACTGAGTCACTGAGTCTTGTCATTCTTTTGGGACAATTCATGATCAATTTGACCTAAAATTCCATCCCACATCAAGCCCAGTCCAGCAGAGTCAGCTCCCTCTTTTCCCTTCTCTCTCCTCCTACTACCCTTTCATCCCTCTGCCTCAGAACCTCAACATACTCCCTGTGCTCCTGGTGGAGACCCTAGATGCTGGCTGTGTCTCATCTCTCTTCTAAGCCTTTACCAGTAAGTAAGGCAGGGAGGCAGGAGGGCAGCAGCCGCCCTGGCGCTCTTTGCCCCATCTATTAGGGAGGCAGCATTCCCAAGGTGGGGCAGCGGGAAAGAGGGGGTGGTGCTGCTCAGCCTTGAGGGTTTCAGGACAGCAAAGGGAAAGGGAGCAGTGTCCCCAGCCCCTGTGGAAAGGTGGAGCTCTGACACCTCTCTCCCTTGCCTGTCCGTCAGGAGAAGTTTGGTGTTTTTGTGTGTGTGTGTGTGTGTGTGTGTGTGTGTGTGTACACCAGTGTCTGTTCAGTGCTCTATGCCTACTATATAGCTGCCTTAGCTGGGGTGGTTTCAGGTTATATTAATACAAGCATGCAATGGAGCATGGGGTAGATGATAGAGGGCCAGTGTTGGACTCGGGAAGACCTGGATCCAAGCTCTACCCACTGGCTTTGTCATGAGACCATAATCAAATCACTGGACCCCTCTCCATCCCAGACAACTCCCTAATTCCTGGCTGAACGACAGGAGCAGAAGGACTCTCCAAGCCGGAGTGCCCCCACACCACTGAAAGCTCAGGGCTGGATAAAAGGATCAAGGAGAGAGGCAACTCTCTAGAATATCATGTTCACTTCTAGCATCCAGATTTAGGAAGGACATTGACAGGCAAGGATGGACAGGGGCCTAGAAACCTCAGCCTATGAGGAACACAAAAGGAGGGTTGTGTGGTAGAAGGAGCCATGAAGGTAGAACCAGGACCTGGGTTTGAATTCCAGCTCTACTCCCTAGAGCCTGGGTGACCGTGGGATTGAACCTTGGGTTCAGACACTGAACTTCCCTCTCCAGGCCTCTTTCCTCTAATGTAAGTGGAGGGAATTAGACCCTTCCAGCTCTAAATTCCATGTCCCTCTAAATGGGTGCCATTCACTCTGAAAAGAGAAGACAGGAGCGGTGGTGGGAGCTCTCCTCACACATCTGAAGGACTGTCACAGGGCAAAGGGATTAGACTTTGGTGTGACTACAGAATGGAAACCTAGAAGCAAAGGGAAAGATAAAGCTTCTGGCACATAGTAGGTACTTAATAAATATTTGCAGGATTGATTTATTTATAGACTGATGAAAGGAATGCAGGTTTGTCTTAAGACAGTGAAAAACAACTTTCCAAAATGGAATAACCAAGGGTGGCAGGTAGTGAGTTCTCCCTTACTGAAGGACTCCAAGCAGAGATGGGAAGGCCTCTTGTCAGGGGTATCATAAATAGGATTCATTGGGTGTCATGTCTGATAAGAGAGGCTGCCTCCCTGTTCTTTTGAGATCTAAGATTCGAGTCTTCCATTAACTGTCTGCTTTGGCACTGCTTTCATGGAGTCGTGGGGTGGAGGAGAGAAGGGGAAACTCTATTTCTTTACTTTTTTCTCCTAGAATGTTGGCAACTTCTCTTTCAACAGCAAATACCCTAGTACTCTTGCTCTATAGCTTAAACATAGAGCCCAGGTGCTGGGCCTCAGAGATTGTACCCAGGAGGGCTTTGTGCTACCCATGAGGCACTTTCTCTAATGTCTTCATGATCTCCTAATTGCCAGATCTCATTCTTGCTTTTCTCTTCTTAGAGGGACATCATTTGTTGAATGTCTGAAGTCTCTATTTCCCCAGGGGCCTAGAGGCAGCACCAGTGTCTCCCCTCTGGTTGGGGCAGGCTTCTTCTCCATGTCCTTGCTCTCTGGCTCCCCTCCTTTGAGTTCCATGTGAAATCCATTCTCACCTCTCTTGCTCCCACTCCCACCTGCCCCTGACCCTCTCTTGCTGGCCCAGACTCTAGGCTCCCTTTCCCTCCTCACTGTGAAAGTGATCCTTCCCAGGGCTCAGTCTCCCCTCATGCCCACTGTTGTTTGCCATTTGCTGTACCTGAGATCCTCTCTTTTTCTTCTATTCCCGGTCATTGCACAAGCTTTCTCTTAGTTCCTCTTCTTTTCCCCTATTCCCAGGACAGAGATCACGTGAGACAACAATAATGAGAGAATAACTCATGTTTCTGTAGAACTCTGAGATTGATGTAGGGCCTTCCTTAGAAAAGCCCTGGTAGGTCTGAATGCCAGGATCATCCCCACTTTACAGAGATGAACCTAAAGTGTAAAGGGCATAGTGTGCAAGAGGGACAAGGGCCTGGATGAGAAAATGGCAAAGAAGTTACCAGTCAGTGCTGCTGCAAGGAAGGGCCCCCTTCAGAGCTGAGCTCCGTGGCCCCCTCTCCTTCACTCTAAGAGCCTTCAAAAAGACATGGTTTACATTTCTAGACTGCTTTACTATCCAGAGATCAGGGCAGCTAGGTGGTTCACTGGATAGAGCTCTAGGCCCAGAGTCAGCAAGATCTGTGTTCCAATCTAGCCTTAGACACTAACTAGCTGTGTGACCTGAGTAAGTCACTTCACCCTGTTTGCCTCAGTTTCCTGATTTGTAAAATGAGCTAGAGAAGGAAAAGGCAAATCGTTCCATTATCTCTGCCAAGAATTCCCCAAATGGGGTCACAAAGAGTCTGACATGACTGAATAACAAAAATATGCAGAGCCATCCTACAGAAGAAAAAAAAATCAATGAAATGAATCCATACATTTAAAATCTCTGAAAACAAATTTATCCTGCCATCCCTGTGGACATGTCACATTTGGAAAAGAACGGTAAGACTTGTCTTCCCCTTCTTCAAGGCCATGTGCACCGAGTTTGATATTACTCAGAGGTGACCTTTATTGATAGGATGTACTTTTCTCTGAGGGCAAGGACTGTTTGGTTTGGATCTTTGGACTCCTAACCCCCAGAGCAGAGCGGGGCATGTAGTAGACTTTTTTTTAATTGTGGGGCAATGAGGGTTAAGTGACTTGCCCAGGGTCACACAGCTAGTAAGTGTTAAGTGTCTGAGGCCGGATTTGAACTCAGGTACTCCTGACTCCAGGGCCGGTGCTCTATCCACTGCGCCACCTAGCTGCCCCTGTAGTAGACTTTTTTTTTTAAATGTATGAGGTATTTTATTTTTTCCGTTACATGTAAAGATAGTTCTCAACTTTTGTTTATACAGGCTTTACAATTTCAGATTTTTCTCCCTCCCTCCCCTCCCTCCCCCCTCCCCTAGACAGCAGGTAATCTGATATAGGTTATATCTATATATCTCTATACATATACATGTAGATATATATATATATACACACACACATATATATACACATAATAACATTAATCCTATTTCTGCAATAATCCTGTTACAAGAGAAAGAATCAGAGCAGTGATGCAAAACCTCAAAATAGGAAAAAAAAAACAACAGCACCCAAAACAAAAGAAATAATATGGTTCAATCAGCATCTATACTCCACAGTTCTTTTTTTTCCCCTGGATTTGGAGATCCTCTTCCATCACAAGTTCCCTGGAACTCTTCTGTGCCATTGCATTGGTGAGAAGAATATAGTCCATCGCAGTAGGTCAACACTCAATGTTGATGTTACTGTGTACAATGTTCTTCTGGTTCTGCTCATCTCATCATCAGCCCACGCAAGACCCTCCAGGTTTCTCTGAACTCCTCCTGCTCATCATTTCTTACAGCACAATAGTATTCCATTGTATTCATATACCACAACTTGTCCAGCCATTACCCAATTGATGGGCATCCCCTCAACTTCCAATTCCTTGCACCACATAAAGAGCACCTATAAATATTTTTGTACATGTGGCGTAGTAGACTTTTAATAAAAGTGGTTTTTTGGCTAATTTAGGGCCACTGAAGATTAAAACTCAGTCTTTTGCTCCCATCTGGTGGTTAATAGAAATATTGAAGAATATTATAGAATGGTCTTTGCTGTCATCTGGTGGCCAATGTCGATATTGCATAATTTAGCACTTCGGTGCTGTCTTGTTGACAAATGGGATATTGCATTATAATAAAAGTTTGAGGCCAGAAGGGATTATACAATTGAGATCACCGTCTTTTGCCCAATGCAGATGTTACACTTTTGGTCCACCATTTTAAAAAATAAAAAAAAAATAAAGGCCAACTCAGTGGTGTCTCCAATGTTGTGAATTCTTATCCTATATCAGATGACCTACAGTATAATGAAATGATTAATAGGTAATTTTAATACTGATGATTGGGCTTGAATTTCTATTTTCACTGAAGGAGTTTGTGAATCACTTCCTGTCATAAATCCAGGGCTTCATTTAGCTTCATTCTTTTTCCATTGACCAGGAGTAAACTGTCCCATAGGTTAAAATCCAATAAAAGTAGACTCTCGAATTTGGCTGAGTGTAAAATCAGCAGTTGGAAACAAGATAGCCGCCTTAAAGTAACCATGAAATTATCATATTATTTGATTTCATTAAATGATGACATTTGAAGTATTTTTCCTTGTCCAAAATGCTATGGGGCTTAGGACATATGAAAGAATTCAGTGACTATTAAAGTTCAAACTGGCCAACTAGATACCAGGAGGGACACACCTAAGAAGTAGGGGGAGACTGAATTCTATAGCAGGAAAGTCACTGCCTTATCTAGGAGAGAGAGAACTCCGGAGGTCTGGACTATCATTCCAAAAGAAAAACCCACCCTGACCTTCAGGAATCTTTACCCACTCACACCCCAGCCCCAAAAGGGACTTTCCATTGTCAGGTGGTCGCCCCATCCATCCTCTCAATAAAAGCTTTGCCCTTTCTTCCATTAGAAGAGAAAAATGCCTCTAAGCCATCTCCTCCCCTTCAGGCAAGTCTTTGACTTCCCTCTGGGTCACTTTCTCCAGTGCTCCAATAAAAGGCCATCTTTATTCTCATTGGATGGTGGGGGAGAGTTGTCATTCTTTCAAGGGGAATACCTAAAGATCCCCACCACCTATTTCCCCCATGAATAAACATTTAAGTAAATGGTTTGAACGGGAGATGTCAATGAAAGACTGTTTAGGCTATGTTCCTCAATGGAAATTAAGTGGTCAACAAGCATTTATTATGCACTGACTTTTGATTCAATTCAATAAACATTTCTGACTACCTACTATGTGCCAGGGACTTTGTGCCAGTCATGGGGGACTTTTGGAAATTAAGTGTCACAGCTTCTGGGATAAGAACTCACTACATGACAAAAAATGCTGGGAAAACTGGAAAATAGTATGGCTGAAACTAGGCATAGACCAACAACTTTCACTGAAATTAGGTGTTAAGTGTGTGGGACAACATGGAGGTGAATTGCAATAAATCAATGAAGGGTAATAAAATAAGACTAACAAGGCAGGACATATCTAAAATGTGAAGGGCTTTAAATAACAAAGAGGACTCTGTGTTTAATCCCACATGGACAGGAGTGTCAATGAAGTCTATTGAACAGGCTTACTGACATGTTCTAAACATTTCAGTAAACTGTGGCATGCTTTTAAACATAGAGGGGTCAAGAACTGAAAGAGATTAGGTGTACAACATGCAGAAACAAATACACACAGTGGTATGGTGTTGGAAAAAACCAAAGATCCGGGTTACCAAAAATGGATATTTGATTAAAAAAAAATCCTGGGTAAATTGGAAAGCACTTTTGGCAGCAACTGGGTCTAGAATAACAAATAGTAAGGTAGAAACTACATTTCAAGTCTATGTATAGGGAAGAGTTCATGACTACATAGGTGATAGAGTAGATCCCAAAAGATTAAATGGATATTTTCAATTATATAAACTTGAAAAGCTTTTGCACAAACTAACCTAATTTGGTTGAAATGAGAAGAGAAACAGGTAGGCATGTGTGTGTGTGTGTGTGTGTGTGTGTGTGTGTGTGTGTGTGTGTGTTTGTGGGGAGGGGGAGAAATCTTTGTGGTAACCTTCCCTGGTTACTTTCTCATTTCTAAGACATAAGAAGAATTGATTCCTCAGCTCCAACATGCATAGGGAGAAGGAGGAATGTCATTCCACCAGATGCCAGACTCCTGCTCTGAGGCAAGGGGAGAAGATGACATCCCATCAAGGTCAAGACTCCTCCCTCCCAGGGAAGAAGAGAAAGGCTGTTCCATCAAGTCTCCAGCCTGGGGTCCTGACTTGGGAGAAGGAGAATAGCATCATCCCTTCTACTCCCAGAACTTGTGCCCTCTCTAATGAAGTAGACCCCAGACCTTCCTCCACTCAGTCCTTATTTTTATAAGGCCCAATACCAGACACTTTACCTGGACATTCTTTTTCTTTTTTTGCAGGGCAATGAGGGTTAAGTGACTTGCCCATGGTTACACAGCTAGTAAGTGTCAAGTATCCAAGGCCAGATTTGAACTCAGATCCTCCTGAATCCAGGGCTGGTGCTTTATCCACTGTGCCACCTAGCTGCACCCCCCCCTTATAGAATCTTAATGGAATAATACTGATTAGATTTTGAGTAGGGGTCCTCAGTGACTCATCTTTCTCTTAGGCAATTATTTTCATCAGAGAGCTTTTGTACCTCCTTTTCCATTTGGCCAATTTGACTTTTTAAGCTGTTGACTTTTTTCTCATGTCTTTCCTGCATCACCCTCATTTCTCTTTCCATTTTTCCTCTACCTCTCTAACTTTATCTTCAAAGTCCTTTTTGAGCACCTCTATGGCCTGAGGCCAATTTATATCTTTCTTGGAAGCTTTAGATATAGGGGCCCTGATGTTGACATCTTCCTCTGAGGGTGCCCCTTGGTCTTCCTTGTTACTGAAGAAACTTTCTATGGTCCTCACCTTTCTCTGTCGGCTCATCTTCCCTTTCTTTTACTAGACTTTTAGCTCCTTAAAGTGGGGCACTGTTTCCAGGCTGTAGTATCCCAATCAGGTTCTTCCCTCACCCGGCCTGTTCCCTGGTCCATAGATGACCCCAGACCAACTTGCTAATCAACCAGCTTTGTGTGTTGTGGTTGTTAGCTCTGATGAGCCTGTGCCCCTCCCCCACCTGGGCCCCTGCTACTCGAGCCTACCTCCTGGTTCTCAGCTGGGGTGAAAAATCCAAGTTCTGCCTTAGCACCAGCATAGACTCTTGTAGTCTCTCCCCTGCCCAGGGCTCAGCCCTCTCACCAGACTGTGAGCTTAGTTTCAGACAACACTGGCGCTTCAGCTGATTCAGAGGCTCTGAGGGTCTCCTTCTCTGGTGAGGCCTTCCTGAGACTGGATCTGTGTCAGGGTGACTGTGGGGTTGGGCCCGACTCCTGTATCAGCACAGCAGCTCCCACCTTCTCATCTTCCAAGCCGTTCTTGGTTAGAAGATGATTTCAGCACATTCTTCTGTGAGTTTTGCTGCTCCGGGCATTTTCCTATGGCGTTATTTGGATGTTTTTTGGAGCAATCACGTCATGAGTTTGAGAGCTCACTCGACTCATCTTTCTCAAATGTCTGATTTCACACTGGTAAAGTCTCAGTCAACCTTGATTTTTTCTCATAACTTTCCTTTGAAACAAAGATCAGCTATTTTCACATTTATTTCCTTAAACTTCTCGACTCTTTTCTTTGGGCAACATTAATATGTGATCTACCTAACTACAATGGAGGGTAAAATCAGCTCAATGATGTTACCACGGCTATGAAGACTTATCCTGCATCAGATGAATTTTGATATGACTGAGATAATTTTGATGTTGATGATTTAGTCTGGATTCATAGTGAAATAGAAGGAATTCAGGACTCACGTCATTTCATAAATTTAGCGGGTGATTTGGCTACTTTCTGCCTGCTTAACCAGGAAGGACTTGGGACATGGGCTAAAATTCAATAAAAATATGATTACAAATGAGTCAGAGGCATCGACATGAGACAGCAGAGTAAAAGTGGAAAACTGCATTGGCTAGAAGACAGGGCTCTCAATTATGCAGCATACTCCTCCCTGGCCTAAAACTTTTTATTACAATGCAACATTCCAACTGTCTACCATATAGCACTAAAATGTTGCTTAATTCTGCAATATCATCTCTGACCACTTGATGGCAGAAAACTCTTCATTATTTTCTTGACCACCAGATGTCAGAAAAGCCTGTGTTACGGTGTTCAATGACACTAACTTGGCGGAAAACCATTTACCGAAACCCTACTGAGTGCCACTCTCTGCCCTGGGTGCTAGGAGTCCAAAGATAAAAAAAACAAAACAGTCCCTGCCCTCAGAGAAAAGTACATCCTATTGATGGAGACCACCTCTGTATGAGTGATACCAAACTCAGTGAGCATGGCTCTTAAAAGGAGGAATTCAGGTCTCCCTGTTCTTTTCCAGAGGCCATAGGGCCACAGGGATGGCAGCATGAATTTATTCTCAGACATTTTCAATGTACTGATTTGTTTCACTGAATTGTACTTTAACACATTTATCTCTGTGGGAGGGCTCTCTGTCTACTTTTGTCATTCAGTCATTTTTCAATCATGCCAGACCTTCCTGATCCCATCTGGGGTTTTCTTTACACACATACCGGAGTGGTTTGCCATTTCCTTCTCCAGCTCATGTTATAGATAAAGAAAGTGAGGCAAACAGGGGGAAGTGGCTTGCCCAGGTCACACAGCTAGTAAGTATGTGAGGCTAGATTTGAACTGAGATCTTGCTGATTCTGGGCCCAGAGCTCCATCCACTGAACCACCTGGCTGCCCTGATCTCTGTATACTCAAACACTGTATACATATAAACTATCTATTGGTTAAGGCTCTTAGAGTGAATGGGAGGGGGCCAGAGAGATCAGCTCTGAAGGGGCCCCTTCCTTCCAGCAGCACCATTTTCTCATCCAAGCCCTTGGCCCTCTTATACACTAACCTCTTTACACCTTAGTCTCATCACTGTAAAGTGGGAATGATCCTGGCATTCCCTACCTTCCAGGCTTTTGTAAGGAAAGCCCTACATCCATCTCAGAGTTCTACAGAAACATGAGGTGTTCTCTCATTATTGTTGTCTCAAGGAATCTCTGTCCTAGGAATAGGAGAGAAAGAGGAGGAACTAAGAGAAATATTGTACAAGGACCAGGAATGGAAGAAAAGAGAGGATCTCAGGTACAGCAAATAGCAAGAAACATTAGGCATGAGGGGAGACTGAGCCCTGGGAAGGATAGCTTTCACAGTGAGGACAAAAAGGAAGCCCATTAACTCAGCCAGCAAGAGAGGGTCAGGGGAAGTTGCGAGGGGGGAGCAAGAGAAAGGAACAAGAATTTCATATATGACTCAAAGGAAGGGAGCCAGAGAACAAGGACATGGAGAAAAAGCCAGCCCTGACCAGAGGGGAAACACTGGCGCTGCCTCAAGATGCCTGGGGACACTGAGCCTGCAGACATTAAAATCCTGATGTCCCTCTAAGAAGAGAAAGGCAGGAAAGAGATCTGGCCATAAGGAGATCCTGAGGACAGTGCAGAAAGGGTCCCATGGGTAGCACAAGGCACTCCTGGGAACAATCTCTGGGGCCCAGCACCTGGGCCCCTATGGAGAAGGGATCGATCAAGGGCACTAGTGTATTTGCTCTTGAAAGAGAGGCTGCCAGCTTTCTAGGAGAGAAGAGTAAAGAAATGGAGATGCCCCTCATCAGAACCCCATGAAAGCAGTGCCAGAGCACACAGTTCACAGGCACCTTGAATCTTGTTCCTGGAAAGGATGGAGTCAGACTCTCATTTCCTACCTGAGACACAAGGAAGCCTCTCTATGATTTCCTTGTCAAGAAGCTTTCCAATCTCTGCTTGGAGTCTTTCAATAATGGGGAACTCACTACCTCTCAACCTAGGAAAGTCTTTGGAAAGTTCAGTTTTTTATTATGTTAAGACAATCCTGCATCCCTGTCATCAACCCATTAATCAAGCAATCATAGAAGTATTTATTAATCCCCTACTATGTGCCAGGCACTTTATTTTTCCTTTTGATTCTAGATTTTCATTCTGAAGCTAGGCCAAAGTATAATCTCTTTGCCCTGTGACAGTTCTTCAGATATGTGAGGACATCTCCCACTGCCTCTGCTGTCTTCTCTCTGCAGAGTGAAATGCTTCCCACTTAGAGATTCACAGGTTTTCGAGCTGGCAGGGCCCAATCGCCTCCACTTAAACTAGAGGAAGCAGGCCTGGAGAGGGAGGTTTGTGGGGGATAGATAAGAATGGGTTAACAAAAAACAGCATGATTACTGTACCTGAGCAAGGACCTAGGGGTTGCCAGCTGGAAGAAAGGCAAGGCTGTAGCCAGGATGCATATCAACAAACATATAAATCAAATAGAATGCACTGAGCAGTGTGTTTCAGTTAAAAGTAGCCATCCCCCCTAAAGAATAGTTTGTTCCTGTATTCGTCAGTGTGAGAGTTCTATGTTACATTGTTTAAGTTGGTTCCACTGGCCTAGGCACACTGACCAGCAGCATGAATCTGAGAGTGTATATAAACTCAGGATCCTGTGATTCAATTTTGTCTCCTGTGCCATGACTTGAGACTCCTGCTCTCCTCATTTGTGCCTCTGGCAGAGGTTCAGTGACTGAAGCCAACGGTCAATTCCACAGTCACACAGGCCATAAGGAGTAGAGCTAGAATTCAATCCCAGGTCCTGATTCGACCACACAACCTTCCTCCTTTCATGTGTTCCTCATAGGCTGAGGTTTCCAGGCCCTTCACCATCCCTGCCTGTCAATGTCCTTCCTAAATGTGGATCCTGGAAATGAACATGATATTCTAGGTGTGCTCTGACAAGAACCACAGAGAATTGCTTCTCTCCTTGACATGATTGTTTTATCCAGCCCTGTGATTTCAGTGGTATGGGGGCACTCCAGCTTGGAGATTCCTGTTGCTCCTGTCAATCAGCCAGGGATTAGGGATCTGTCTGGCACACAGGGGGGGAAGGGGGTTAAATGATTTGCTTATGGTCAAATAGCCAAGCCAGTAGGTAGGACTTGGACCCAGGTCTTCCTGACTTCAAGACTTGACCTCTATTGTCTACCCCAGACTCCGCTTCATGCTTGTATTAATGCAATCTGAAATCACTCTAGCTAAGATAGCTACATGGTTAGGCATAGAGCACTGAACAATCAGACACAAGTGTACACACACACACACTCACAATGGAAGAGCCACATACTTTGTCTCAGTGACATATAATCCTGTGTTCCCAGGAGACCTCACTCTCTTCATCAAACATGCAGCTGAGGTTTTGGTCCCTGGGTCCTCTGGAAACTTGAGTCTCTGAAGGTTTTACACTGTCAACAAATGAGGTCATAGGAGAATGAACCTTGGTTTCTGGCTCCCTCTTGCAATGAAGGCTGCAGATACCTACAAAGACCTTTCATGACCATGACCTATTATCCCCGCCCATCACACTTCTCCAGTTAATATAGGAAGTTAAGCATTTGACAATCCCCTCCCACTCCCAGCAGTAGACAGGAGCTTTCCTGACAAGTACACAGAGTCAGGAGGCTCAAAATACAAATAGTGTTATTGAAAATTAAATGAATGTTTGAAAAAGCATTGGTAAAGTGCTTACTTACTATGAGCCTAGCACCATGCTAAAAGGTGCCATTAAAAATTGATAGAGAATCAGTGCTCTCTCTCAAGGAGCTTCCACTCTAATTGAGCTTGACAATACACTCAGGAAGGGTCACCTTCTGAGCGGGTGAAAAGACCAGAGCCACTAAGGGTGCCAGTAGCAGGGCAAATGGCAAGGCCCAGGACTCCCAAAACATATCAAGGAGCCTTCCCTGCAGAGTTGGGAGTTTGGAAAGGACTGCTCCACTACCACCACCACCTCCACCTCGACCATTAAGAAGGGGAAGGGGAGTAGGCATAAAGCTCAGAATGAAACAGGCACTCAGAGATCCCTCCAGAAGGGCTGGGGCATAGCAACATTGGCAGAAAGGTTAGGGCATGGCATCCTGCTGGGCACCAGCTCACATCGAGTTAATACAAATGAACAATTACCACCAGCGAACTACGTCCCTTCTTCTTCCAGATTCCCCTCCACCCATATACTCCATAGCCTCCATGACTTACAGTGGTGTCATAGGTAGAGCTCTGTAAGGTGATGGCCAGGCATTGCTTCCCAACATTGGCCCTTCCATTTTGAACAGCCTATTTCAGTGGAGAGTGGCTTGCTTCCTGAAATAAAACAAAATCAGAAAGAATGAAAATATAGAAAATGATTATGAAAAAATCTCATCAGAAAAACAATTTACTTGGACAATAGTTGAAGGAAAGATCATTTCGGTTACTGAAGTACCTGAAACAATTGAGCAAAGAAAGATCCTAGGCATTATTTCAAGAAAATTATCCAAGAAAATTACTCTAATATCCTATATACAGAAGGTAAAATAGAAAGTGAAAAAATCCATCAATAACAACCTGAAAGATATCCCAAAATGAAGATTCCGAGGAATATCATACCCATATTCCAGAGCTCCTAGGTAAAGGACAAAATATTACAAGCAGCCAGAAAAAACCAATTCAAATACCATGGAGCCACAGTCAGGATCACAGAAGAGTTAGTGGCATCTATGTTAAAGGATCAGAGAGGTGAGAATATGATACTAGGGAAGGCAAAGAGCTAGGATTACAATGTAGAATAAACTAAAGAGAAAAACTCAGAATTCAAGGCTACTGGACATTTTATAAATTGGAGAAAGTTTAAGAATTCTCAAATACAAGACTAAAGAACCATAGAAGTATAAATAGAAAGGAGAATTGTTTACACTCCAGTATACTCTAAGTAATGATTATCAATAACTGGTTTCTTGGGAAGATTCAGAACTTCCTCCCTCTATTCCAAAAACCCCCAATTTTTTCCTGAAATACTTTAATGATAATATTGCATGTTATTCTCTTCATCTTGGTCAGTCCCTAGCCAACCATGCAAGGAATTTCATCTACAGCAGGGAAGTTCATTGTGTTCTACTCAAGCTTGGGTGGCGACAAATCCTTTTGTCTAGATAGCTGAAGGCTTTTCCTCCCAGGATAATTCAGTCCATTCATGGAAAAGGGTCTTTGAATTGATGGCTTAAAGCTATAATTAGTCTGGTATAGTGCTTAATTTTAAGATAACCCACCTCCAATTTTCTTAAAAAAAACTTTGATTTGATTGCTACTTGATGAACCACCTACTGTTTCAGGGTTATATAAGCTGTGACCCAACCACCAAGATCATCTTTAGTCTGAAATAACAAAAGAACCATCCTTTTATTAATACCTTGAGGCTTAATGAATAAAATGTTTGAATTATCCTGAAACTATGTCTCTCGAGTTATAATTTGTCACAATATATAATACATGTAACTCATAAGATCTTTATCATTATCATTTATCATTATAAGGGCAATTAGAAGAATTCTACATGGACAGAGACCATGGGTATGATCACAGAATGAAAATGAAGGAGTGAGAAAGAGGAGTCACTGAGAGAAGGGAGAAATAGAATGGTGGGGATTTTTTCATAGAAAAGGGGCATATGAGAAAGAGCCTTTACACTGAAGGAGGAAGTTGGGGCGACTTAGTGGGCAACACCTGAACATCATTCATTGGAATCTTTCCAAAGAGGGAAGACTATATACCCATACTCAGTTGTGTATGAAAATCTATCTTATCTAATAGGGAAATAATAGGAGAAACGGATAAGAGAAAAGGAAGGATGACAAGAGGAAGGATGTAGTAATAGGGATGGATTCAATTGATCAAATTGATCTCGAGGTATCCCAAAGGAATTATAAGACTCAGTGACTCGGTTTCCCAAGTTTTCTTAAAGTACTGTGATGACCACAGAGAGAATAACCCAAGGAAAGAGGTGTCTCTAATAGGGGGATGAAAATGGTTATATTTATAGTGAGAAAAATTAGGGTATCTCATTATCTTAATCTCCTCCTTAAGGAGGTACATGGGAGGTTTTATCCTAATTTGGACTTTCTGGGGACCTAACACAACCTCCAAGGCAGGTACCTTTTCCTTGAAGGTGTGTTTTGGGGGCTTACAAGTCATAAGGTGAACCTAAAGATACATCTGTTCATTTCTGTGCATATTCATAAAGACATGCTTAAACCTGTCAGACTCAGCTGTAAGAAAAATGAGCAGACAGATTTTAGGGAAACCTGGAAGGACTTGCATGAACTGATGCTGAGTGAGATGAGCAGAACCAGGAGAACATTGTACACAGTATCAACATTGTGTGTTGATTATCTGTGATAGATTTGATTCTTCTCAGCAATACAATGGTCCAAGATAGTTCCAGAGGACTCATGATGGAAAATGGTCTTCAAATCCAAAAAAAAAGAACTGTTGGATCTGGATGCAGATCGAACCATACTATTTCTATTGTTTTTCTTTTTTCAGGCTTTTCCTTTTTGCTCTGATTCTTCTCTCATAACATGACTAATGCAGAAATATGTTGCACGTGATTGTGCATATATAACCTATATCAGATTACTTGCTGTCTTGGGGAGGGGGGAGGGAGAAAAACTTGAAAATAGAAATTTTATAAAAACAAATGTTAAAAACTACCTCTAAATGTAACTGGAAAATAATAAAATATTTATTTGAAAAAAAACCCCTGTCAGATCCAGAGGGTCTCTGTGTTCATGATATCTCTTTACTTAAGATCTGGTTTCTAGGTGTCCTGTCATGTAGAAATATTAATGGCTGTTAATGTTTAATGGGCCCTAGTTATAGTCTCTGCTGATGGTGAGTGTTGATAGGGACAAACCCTCTTGCCTGGTTACTGTAAGAACACAAACTTTACTTTCTCTGTTAACCCTTTCAGGTACTATTGATATCTCAAGTCTTAGGTTATCTGTTAACCCCTTTTAGCTGCTTCTATTGATAGGTTATCGATTAGCCCCTTTTTAGCCCCCTCCATCAGAAGGGCAAATTAAGGGTGGCAACTGATCTTTGGAAAGGGACAGGCTAAAAAGGGGAAAAGAAGAAACCCTTGAAAGGGTTTGAAAGTTGAGAGGAAGGAGCAGAGTCAGGGCAAACTGAACCAAGAACTGGCAGAGCTGGTTCAACGAGCAACAGGAGAAAGAGAAGGTAGCTGTGATCTCTGGCAGCAAAGGAAAGTATCCGAGATGAACCCTGGATTTATGAGCATCTCAGAGTGGAAGGAAGACACAGGCTGGTGTCAGCAGGGTATCGACATAAGAGAGGTCTAAGGAATGTTCCAAGAAGAGGTCTGCTCTTTCGCCAGCTTCCCCTCTGAATCCCTATCTAGTCTTAGACAATATAGTAATCTGATTTTTATTTACACAAAGGTTTCTAGTAACCTGAGTTTCGCCTCAACCATTAAGAGGACAGGAGTTAGAGATAGATACAAATGTCAATTAAAGCAAAGAGTCCAACCTCTGCCTATATGTTAGGAATTTTCTCAACCCATAATGTTTCATCTAAAAAATCCTTTGAAGTTACAGAAGAGGGAGTCTTGTGGATTGAGGTGGGGCATTATATCATCCCTAAGAACATTTTAAAAATCAGTTCATAACTGTCAGGTGATGTTACACTTAGATAACAGATCATAGAATTTCAGGGCTGGGAACACCCTTAGATCAGAGAATGTGAGGTCTGGGAGCACCCAGAGATCAGAGAAGATGGAATGTCAGAGCTGGAAGGTACCCTGAAATACACAATGTCAGAGGTGGGGAGGATCAGATTAGCATCACAGAATACCAGAGATAAAAGGGACCTTGGAACCCAGAATGTCACTGCTTCAGAGGGACCTCAGGCTATCTGCCCACTGGCTGCACACAGACAGAGCTGGGAGGGTCTTCAGAACACTAAATATCATTGCTGGAAGGGTATTTGCCTAAGTTCACCCAGTTTGTGCTAGAGATCTTCCCAATTAGGGAGTGGACTTGAGGTTGTCAATTAATACAGTTGCCTAGGATTTTTGATCCATCAAGGCTAATTAAGACCAAACTCTTCCTCCCACCATCAGACCTCTGCCAGAACCTGGGGTGTATATGGCGCAAATGTAGTCTACCTAATATTGGACCAAGGTCCTCCTCCCAGTGATTTTTAGTAATAAATGAATAAAAAAGCAAAAATGATTTTTCCCTTGTCATGTTGTAAAAATGAACCCATGCAAGTCCAGAAGAGCTTAATCCCTTGCCTTTGTAGGAGTGACTGAGGCTTTCTACTTTGGCTTAATCACTGCACATTATTGATGAGGCGAATGATTTAATCAATATAAATGTGAAAGCATAAACAGGCATTGAAGTTCCCTATGACAAAAAGCCCAATCCCTGGGCCCAAGGATGCTTGTCTCTGGCTTGTTCAGAGGGCAGGGAATAGGCTGGGGGTCTCACACATTTTCACAAAGAAATGAAGATCAATTTAGCACCCACCTTTGTTGGAATACAATGTCTCTAGAGGCAAAATGTTTCTTCTAGCAAGGCAGCAGCAGCTAGCACTAATCACTGGTTGCTATGGTAACTGGTCGTTGCCAAGGATACCTGCAATCTTGAGTTGTTGTTATTCAGACCACCTACTTATCCAGCCTCCATTAGGATCCCTGGGTCAGGAGGAGGGGAAGGCTTCTTCCCAGCTTTGTTCTGGGCTGCCAGCTGGGTGCAGATCTAAATCACCAGGGGCTACAAAATATCAGGAGGTACCCACCCATGCACACAAAAGTACACACAGGCCTATAAAGTGCATATATTGAGAGACAGAGAACAAAACAAAGACAGACATCAAGATGCAGAGACAGACAGGCAGGCAGAGCCAGAGCCAGAGCCAGAGAAATACAGATGCTGACTGCATAACAGTGTGCACAAGAAGAAAGATAAAGCAAGTAGCTGTTGCCATGAGACATGCATCAGGGAAGGGAACAAGTATCATCCCGGGGACTCTGGTGACCTCCCTGATCAGCTTCTAGCCAGCAGAGATTGAGGCCTAACAAGGTTAAGTTGTTGCCTGGGGTCTCACAGGTACTAAGCAACAGAGGCAGCATTTGAACCCAGGTCCTGTGATTCCATAACAGCCCCAACCAATAAAAGCCAAGGTTCTTTCCATAGGACAGTTCTGCCTCCCAGAGCAGCTTTTGGCACCAAACCATGGTTGTCCCAGGAGGCAGCAGAATTTGGTCTTTAATTCTCCACAAAGAAAGGGTAAAGGACCTTAAGCTTGCACATGAGCAAGCAGGGTAATACCGTAACACATATAGGACAGCCTTTACTTTTGCCTCCTTTAGGAGAATTTCCCAAAATCCTGTGCATTCCTGACTATGGCTCTTTGCTACTTGAATTCTTTCTTTTGAGGCTGTTGCCCATATTTTTTTCTTTGACCTATAAACTTGGACTTGTGGCTCTAAAGTTGCTTGGAGTTTTCATCTGGGGGCTTTCTTTCTGGGGGGTAAACTGTAGATCCTTTCCATTTCCTCTTTGCTTTCTGGTTCTAAGACGTCGTGAAAGATTTGTTTGATTTCTTGAAATATTACATCTAGGCTCTTTTCTATGGCATGGCTTTTAGGTTGTCCAATAATTCTTAAATGTTTACCCCTTAATTGTTTTTTCCATATCACTTGTTTTTTCCATGAGATATATTAAATTTTCTTTCATTTTCTTTGTTTGTTTTTTAGTGAGGCAGTTGGGGTTAAGTGACTTGCCCAGGGTCACACAGCTAGTAAGTATGAGGCTGGATTTGAACTCAGGTACTCCTGACTCGAGGGCCGGTGCTCTATCCACTGTGCCATCTAGCTGCCCCTCTTCCATTTTATAGGAAGACATTTTCATTGGTTTTTTTATATGGTACATCATATTTATATTTCTAATTACTTATATGAATAAAAGTGAGGGAAAGCACATTAATGAATTGGGCATGCAACTAAAATATCTTGAAAATTAATGAATGAAAAATTCTCAATTAAACACCAAATTGGAAATCCTGAAAATCAAAGAAGAGGGCAATAATTGTAAGCAAGGAAACCATAGAGATAACAAATAAAACTAGAAGCTGGTTGTATGAAAAAAAATTAAAATAAAGAATTTGTCCATTTAATGAAAAAAAAGCAAAGAGGAAAAGTAAATTAGCATTATCAAAAATAAAAGTGGTAAATTGACTAGCAGTAAAGAGGAAATTAAGACAATTGTTAGGAACTATTTGACCCAATTATATGCCAACAAATTTGTCGATTTATTTTTTTGTTTGTTTGGGGTTTTTTTTGTTTTTTGTTTTTTGTGGGGCAATGGGGATTAAGTGACTTGCCCGAGATCACACAGCTAGTGAGTGTCAAGTGTCTTAGGCCGGATATGAACTCAGGTCCTCCTGAATCCAGGGCTGGTGCTTTATCCACTGTGCCACCTAGCTGCCCCAAATTTGGCAATTTAAAAGAAATGGATGAACATCTACAAAATATAAATTATACAGATTAAGAGGAGAGGGAAAATACTTAAATAACCCAATCTTAGAAAAAGAAATTGAACAAGTGATCAATGAACTTTCTAAGAAAAAATCCCCAGGACCAGACGGATTCACAAGTGAATTCTACCAAACCTTTAAAAACAATTAATTCCAATATGATATAAAGTACCTGGGAGTCTACCTGTCAAGGCAAACCCGGGAATTATAGAAACACAGGCATAAAATGCTTCTCACACAAATAATATCAGATCTCAACAACTGGAAAAATATTAATTTCCCTTGGGTTACCTGAGACAATATAGTATAGAAAAAATGACAATCCCAACTAAATTCAACTATGCATTCAATGCCATACAACTCAAACTATCAAAAATTATTTTATACATCTACAAAAAATAATAACAAAATCCATCTGGAAGAACAAAAGATGAAGATATCAAAAGAATCAATAAAAGGGCAAAAGAAGGTAGTCCAGCCATACCAGATCTCAAACCATATTATAAAGCAGTAATTATAAAGACAATTTCATTCTGGCTAAAAAGTAGAATGGTGGATCAATGGAATAGAATAGGTATGAATTATAGTATATTAAATTCTTAAATTTTTATTCCTTAACAGTTTTCCATATCACTGATGTTTTATGATATATCTTGTAATTTCTTTCTTTTTAAAATATTAAGTTCTTCTTGTTTTGTGTGGTTGTGTGCATGGTGCATCCCTAGCCATCCTACATATCCCTTTCCTTCCCCAGAAATCCAATAATCTTTTAAAGAGAACAAAATAACCCACACAACTGATTGATATTTTGAAAAAGTCTGAAAATACGTGCAACCTATAACAGCCATGGAGCTCTGGTTAGAAAGGGTGAGGTTGGGGCAGCTAGGTGGCGCAGTGGATCGAGCACCGGCTCTGGAGTCAGGAGGACCTGACTTCAAATCCGGCCTCAGACACTTAACACTTACTAGCTGTGTGACCCTGGGCAAGTCACTTAACCCCCATTGCCTCACTAAACATAAAATAAAATAAAATAAAATAAAATAAAATAAAATAAAATAAAATAAAATAAAATAGAAAGGGTGAGGTTGGAGGTGTGTTCTCATATCTGTTCATTTATCATCATGTTAGAGTATAATAGTAGAGACAAATAGAGGAAAATGGAAACAAAATGAGAAAGAGGGACAGATTGGAGAAGAAAACAAAATTCTACAATATGACATTTATAAAAAACACATTTGAAATACAAAGACATACATGAAATAAACCTGGGGAGATTGAGGGAAAAAACCCAATATATGATGCATTAATTGATTCCAAAACAGCAGACAGTGAAATCATGATATCTGATAAAGCAAGAGCAGATATTCAAACAATAACAAAATGCAAATAAAAAACTACATTAGACTGTAAGCAACCATAAACAGTAGGCAAATATCAGTAATAACAAACATTTACACTCCCAAAGCCTTAACATCCCAATTCATAAAGGAAACATTAACTGACCTAGCAGAAGACACAGTAACAGAGTAGTGATATCCAGCATACCTCTGGATCACTGGCCCTGGAGTCAGGAGGAAATCAGGAACTTGCTAGCTGTGTGATACTGAACAAGTGGATTCACCTGTGCATCCTACTTGTGAAATGGGGGAGAATATCATCTGCCTCACAGGGTTGTTGTGAGGATCAAGTGAGATAATATTTGTAAAAGAGGTTAGCACAGGTCCTGGCACATAGCAGGCACTTAATAATGGTTGACTGATTCATGAATAGAGTTCCAAGTCCAGAAGCTTATACTTCCTTCTGTTGTAATAGTGTGCCCAGGTTAGCCTTCAAACAGTCTGCACTGAAGGGGGCAAGGGGGCAAAACCAGGAATACTGAAAGGCAAAAGAGCAGGCCTTTCAGATCTAGAAGAAACCTTCCACACCGAAAGGGTAGGAGGCTTCAGGTGCTCAAGTTCATATCCGTGGCTGTGGATAACTCCTTTGTGATTAGTGTTCTTGCTGTGCCATTTCAATGCCTTGGCTAGCAAGGAATTCTACTGGCTGATTGTTAAGGGAAAACACAGGAGGGAGTGTTCTTCAACTAGTGTTAGTATGCTTGGTGGAATAGCAGCTACACCTGGTAGTACCAGTGTGGGATGGAGAGTCGAGTAAGACAAGGGGTGTGTGATAAGAAAGACCTTAATAAGCTGGGGAGGAGATAGGATGGACTGTATGATAAAGAGGCTAAAATTCATGACAATTGCAGATGGTGACTAAGTTTTTCAGTCAATAAGCATTGATAAGATGCCTGCTGAGTGCCATGCACAAAGCAAGGAAAAGAAAAGCCAGACAATCCCTTTTCTCAAGGACCTCACAGTCTCATAGGGAGGCAACATACAAACAGCTGAAGTTCAAACAAACCATATACAGGATGAATTGGAAATAAAGCAAGAGAATAAAGGCCCAGGAGCTAGATCTGGGAAAGGCTTCCTGTAGAAGGTGGGATTGTCAGTGGGGCCTGAAAGAAGTCAGGGAAACCAGAAGGCAGAGATGAGGAGGGAGAGCCCTGCAGGCAAGAGGGACACCCTGAGAAAATGGCCAGAGTTGGGAGGCGCAGTGTCTTGTGCAAGAGCAGCAAGGAGGAGGGTGTCACTGGATCCTGGACTATGTGGGGGGCAGAGTGTAGGGTGTATGACAGATACAGAAATGGGGGGCAGGTTGAGATACACTTCCAATGCCAACGGACTAGAAGCAGGTCTGGTGGCTGGGGGGGGGCTGTTCTTTCCAAGACTCTGGGTTCAGGGCACAGGTGGGTCTCCATCCGGGTCTGTGGGGAGACGCTGGACAAGGTGGTGGTAATGGAGTGACTTGTCTGGCACATGCTGCCCCCCATTTCTCCCTCAATTGCCTTTGAAAGGAACTTCCATCCACCACTGTCTGAAACAGTTGAGAAACCTCCTCAAGCAATCAGAGCATGTCCAGAAGGAAAATTACCAGGCACGATTCCTCTAATCTGCAAAATAGTCACAGCTCTCTGTTGCCATGGTGACTCGATCTTTGCAAGTTCTCATCCCACTTGTATTTTCATGATGTTTTTGACACTTCCTTTAGATTTTTTCTAAGGATAAATTGGTGGAGGCTCTTGATTACTCAGCCCCAAACCCTTCATCTATTCAAGGGAGGCTCTGTCCTCCCAGCCATTATTGGGTTAATGAATGTAAAGGCATCTGTTAAGCAATTAATATGTGTAAAGAAGTGTGCTAAGTGCTATAGTACATAATTCTGTTGCCAATCCCCACTTCCACTTTCTGAACCCCACAAATCCATCTTCATATATTCAATGTTATTATCCAGAAGGGGTGTCTAATTTTGTGGAACAATACTTCCTGATTCAAAGTAAATGAGGGCTGTGTGACCCTGGGCAAGTCACTTAACCCCAATTGCCTCACTAAAAAACAAAACAAAGTAAATGAGGGGAAATAAAAAGGAGAAGAACAAAGCCAGCCTATGTAGTTCTAGAACTTAGCCCAGGGGTGCTGTCCCCCCTAATCTACACCCTTCCTCTTTCTTATTCCTCTGCACAGCCTAACATTATGCAGAACATTCAGAAGGTGATCAAAAATGTTTATGTTCTAAAGAAATTTGAATTTAAATCTAATCAACACGGAAATGCTCAACTCAGATTTTGCTGATCATCAAGTCTGGTCTTCCTCAACTTTTTTGAGCCTAGGAATGGTGTTCCCGATTCTCCCAACTCTTTCATGTATATACTCGTTATGATTTTTCTTCTCTCTGATGCTAACATACAATCAATGTTTTGGCCTTGCAGCCCCTATAGTCAGGAGCAGGCTTCCTTTGGACAGTGTCAGTCAACCAGAAGTCTCTGAGTGTCTCTCTTGTGCCAGGTTGTTAGAAGAGGCTTCAGTGGCAGAAATAACTTTTTTTGAAGTAATAATAGTATTTTATTTTTCCAACAACATGTAAAGATAGTTTCAACATTCATTTTATAAGATTTGGAGTTTTCCTCCCTCTCTCCCTCCCTCCCCCAGCCTTTCCCAAAGACAGCAAGCAATCTGATATGGTTTATAAACACACAACCATGTTACACAAGTTTAAACATTAGTCATGTTGTGAAAGAAGAATCAGAACAAAAGAGAAAAACAACGAGAAAGGAAAAAAAAACAACTAAAAAGCAAAAACAGTATGCTTTGACCTGCATTCAGACTACACAATATTTTCTCCAGATGTGGATAGAATTTTTGGAATTGGCTTTGATCATCCTATTGCTGAGAAGAGCTAAGTCTATCTTAATTGATTATCGCATCATGTTACTGGGTACAAAGTTCTCTTGGTTCTGCTCACTTCATTCAATATCAGTTCATCAACGTTTTTCCAGGTGTTTCTGAAATCTGCCTACTCATCATTTCCTGCAGAACAATATTGTATTCCATAACCTTGATATACCTCAACTTGCTTAGCCAGTCCCCAATTGATAAGTATTCCCTCAATGTCCAATTCTTTGCCACCATAAAAAGAGCTGTTATAAATATTTTTACATGTGGCTCCTTTTCCATTTTGAAGATCTCTTTGGGATACAGACTTAGCAAGGTTATTGCTGGATCAGATGGTAGGCCCCAATTTTATAGCCCTTTGGGCAGTTCCAAATTGTTCTCCAGAGTGGTTGGATCAGTTCACAACTCCACCAGCAACACATTAGTGTTCCAATTTTCTCACATCTTCTCCATCAGATATCATTTTCTTTTTGTGTCATATGAGCCAATCTTATAGGTGTGACATGGTAGCTCAGAGTTGCTTTTATGTGCATTTCTTGAATCAGTATTGATATAGAGCATTTCTTCGGGTGACTATACATAGCTTTAATTTGTTCATCTGAAAGCTACCTGTTCATATACTTTGACCATTTCTCAGTTGGGGGAATGACTTGTATTCTTATAAATTTGAATCAGTTCTCTCTATATTTCAGAAACAAGACCTTCATCAGAAACACTATGTGTAAAGATGATGTCCCAGGTTTCTGCTTTCCTTCTTATCTTGGTTGTCTTGGTTTTGTTTGTGCAAAACCTTTTTAATTTAATGTAATCAAAATTACCGATTACATTTTTCATAATCTTCTCTATCTCTTCTTTACTCATCCATTTGTCCTTTCTTTATGTATCTGACAGGTAAACTATTTCTTGCTCTCCCATTCTGCTTATGGCATCCCCCTTTATGTCTAAATCATGTACCTATTTATACCTTGTCTTGGTATATGGTGTGCAATGTTGGTCTATGGCCAGTCTCTGCTATTCTATTCTCCAGTTTTCCCAGAAGGTTTTCTCAAACAGCGAGTTCTAAATCCAGAAGCTGGAGTCTTTGGGTTTATTGGAGAGTAGATGACTATAGTCATTCATTACAATGTTTTGCCTGTGAAGCTTATTCCACTGATCCACTACTCTATTTCTCGGTGCAGCTAAGTGGCACAATGGATAGAGCACTGGCCCTAAAGTTGGGAGTTTGAATTTCACCTCAGACAGTTATGTGACCCTGAAAGTCTCTTCACCACAATTGCCTTAAACATCCAGGGCCTTGGATAGTTGTCTTAATATATATCTTGCCACTGGAGCCAGATGGCTTTGGATGAGAGAGTGAGGTTGGTGAGTTTGCACAGCCCTCTCTCACTTAAATTCTATTCAGTACAACTCATGACAAAACCTTGATGTCATGGTCTTCTTCATGAACAAAGGCAAACAACAACAGCAACAACAAGGAGAAACAACTCAATTTCTTAGCCAGGACCAAATAATTTTCTTTTTTCTTTTTAGTGAGGCAGTGGGGGTTACATGACTTGCCTACGGTCACACAGCTAGTAATTGTCAAGTGTCTGAGGCCAGATTTAAACTCAGGCCTTCCTGAATCCAGGGCCAGTGCTTTATCCACTGCGCCACCTAGCTGCCCCAGGACCAAATAGTTTTGATGATGGCAGCAATGTCTTAATTCGGGATCAGTGTTGGCATGAAATGAGGTACTGGGAAGTCATTGGACAGTTAACAGTAGCAGGTTTACTCTGAGCTAACACAGCATAGAAATACAATAATGATGCAGTGACATGGCTTCTCTGGACATAGCAACACTCCTCTTCACATAAAACACATCTGCCTGTCAGAACAGGGTCCTAGGGCAGAATATGAGGGCTTGAGTGGTCTTCAGAAAAACAAGAAGTCTGAGACCTGCTGAGTGCCCATTTGAGAGACTTTTCATGCCCATAGGGGACAATGAAGATACATCAGGGGACATAGGTGCCAATCAGGTTCCATTCAGTTAATAGACATTTTTAAGCTGCTTACTATGTGCCAGGCTCTGTGCGACATGGAAAATATGAAGAACTGCAAGACAGTCCCTGCTCCCTCACAAAACTCAGATGAATAGTGGTGACAAGAAACAACTATAGATAAAAAGCTATATACAGGAAATACTGTAAATAATGAACATAAAGAAGGTCCTAGATAGAGACTTGTGGGAAAGGGTAAAAGCTTCCTAAAGATAGTGGGATTTTAGCTGAGACTTGAAGGATGCCAAAGAAGTCATGTGGCAGAGATGAGGAAAGAGAATGTTCTAGGTGTGGGAGACAGAAACTGAAAGAAAATGGCCAGATCTGGGAGATGGAGGATGTTCTTCTAGGAACAGCAAGGAGGCAGCTGTTGCTGGACTGAAGAGTACATCACAGGGGTGAGGAGGAATACAGGAGGAGTGTGTGAGATGTAAGGAAACTAGAAAGGTGACAGTGGGTACTTTAGAAAAGGATTTGCATGCCAGGGATGATTTTATATTTGGTCCTGAGTTGATAGGGAACCACTGGATTTGACTGAGTAGAAGACAGGGGTTAGGGGGAGGGACTATGGACTGACTTGTGCTTGAGGAAGATGATTCTGAGATCTGAGCATAGGCCAGACTAGAATAGGGATGTACTGGAGGTAGAGACCCCAACCAGAAGGTTGTTTCAATAGTCCATTTTGTGAAGAGATGAGGGCCCACACCAAGATGGTGGCATTGTCAGAGGAGACAACAAGAAGTCATATATGAGAGTTGTTACAAAGCTAAAATTGACTGGTCTTGGCAACAAGTTGGTTTGGGGAGTGGTGAGAAGTCAAGAGTGAAGGATGACTCTTATGTTGTGGGCCTGGATGATGGGGACGATGCTGGTACCTTCAACAGTAATAAGGAATTTTGAAAGGCAAGACTGTTGACGATAGGAGGAAAGAACGAGTTCATTCTAGGACACATTGTATTTAAGATGACTCAAGCACAACCAGTTGGATATATCTAATAAGACTGCAGGTCAGCAGAGAGGTTCAGATTGGACAAGTAGATCTGAGCATCATATGCATAGAGATGATAACTGAATCCTTGGGAACTGTCAAGAACAGCAAGTGAAATAGTATGGAGACAGAAGGGAAGGCAGTTCAGGACAGAGCCCAGTGGGACACTCGTGGCTACCAGGCATGACCTGGATGAAGATCCAGCTGAGAACACTGGAAAGGAGTGGCCATGGTGAGGTGCTCAGGGAGAGCTACTGTCTTTTACCTTTCCTTCTAATTCCAGTGCTCAGTGCCAGTGCCTGGCACTTAATAGTCACTTAATAAATGTTTATTAACTGATTAAAAGGAGATCCCAGGGAAAATCATGCCACAAAACTTTAGCCAAAAGTATCAAGACAAGGTAAATGACAGTGGCTGCAAAGTGATCAGAAAGAGTGAGGATTTTAAAAGTACGTTAGATTTGGCGTCTAAGAGATGGTTAGGAACATTAGGGAGAGATGTTTCAGTTGAATGATGAGGGCAGAAGGCAGACTGTAGAGAGTTAAGGAGAAAGAAGAAAGCAGGGGTGACTATTGTAAACTGCTTTTTCTAGGAGTTTAGCCACAAACGGGAGGTCATATATGGGATGATAATTAGAGAGGATGGATGGATCTATGGAGAGATGTTTTGTTTTTTTCTTTTAGTGAGGCAATTGGGGTTAAGTGACTTGCCCAGGGTCACACAACTAGTAAGTGTTAAGTGTCTGAGGCCGGATTTGAACTCAGGTACTCCTGACTCCAGGGCCGGTGCTCTATCCACTTCGCCACCCAGCTGCCCCGAGAGATGTTTTAAGGATGTGGGAGACATGACATGGTTATAGATGGGAGGTGGGGGGGGGAAGTAGCCAGTACATAGGGAGAGACTAAAGATAAGTGTGCAAATGTGGATAGAGGGAGCAATCTGCTAGCAAAAATGGACTAGAAGGGACCACTTGTCCACATAAAGAGGGGTTTTGCTCAAGAAGGAGTGAGCACATCTCTATGTGTGAGACAGGGTGGAGGAGGAGACAGTGGCAGAAGGCATCTGAGTGATGTGAGAAGAGGAGGGGAGAAGGAGGAATGTTGTCAGTAAAAATGAGGCAGGTTCTCAGCTGGGTGGGTTGGGTGAGTGTGGGAAGGAGCCATGGAAGGTTTGAGGAGAGATGGAAATTTTCTGAAGAGCCATTGTAGGATAGGGAGGTAATTAGAGAAGTAGAAAAAGATTGTCTTGGGACTCCAGAAGTAGCTCTGTCACCTTTGGGGGGAAAACTACATGCTGTTTTAGTAGGGAAGCAAGAGGCATGGATCAAACCCATGTTCTGGAGGAAACATTAGGCCTATTCCACAGGAATTGGAAATGAATTTTTAAAAATACCATGGTGAATTGAACACCAGCCCTTTTCCAATTCACTGTCACTGGTTTTCAGATTGGGAAAATGACAGGAAATGGCAGTATGGGCCATGCCTTTCATTATTCTGTTAATATAGCAAAGTATGGACATCTAGGTGGCATAGTGGATAAAGTACCGTCCCTGAATTTAGGAAGACCTGAGTTCAAATACAGCCTCAGACACTTGACACTTACTAGCTGTGTGAGCCTGGGCAAGTCACTTAAACCTCATTGCCACACCAAAAAAAAAGAAAAAGAAAAAGAGGAACATATATATATATGTAGCCAAGCAGGCATAGGAAGAATGAGTTTTTCTTGCAGTGATCTCCTGGACCCAGGTGTTTGAGAGCATCTGTTTTTTTGTGTTTGATGAGGATATAGGATACATTATTATCTGTTGTGATGACAGATGACCAGTGTGTGTCTGGCTGCTTCTGACCATTGTACACATCATGTTTTTGCAGAACCAGAAGGTGGTTGTGCATGGTTGATTTATTTTTTCATTTGGTGTCCGACTCTTTGTGAGCCCATTTGGGCCTTTCTTGGCAGAGATACTGTACTGGTTTGCCATGTCCTTCTACAGATCATTTGACAGATGAGGAAGTAAGGAAAAGAGGGTTAAGTGACTTACCCAAAGTCACACAGCTAATAAGTGTCTGAGGCCAGATTTGAAGTCAGGAAGATGAGTCTTCTTCACTCCAGAACCAGTGTTCCATCCACTGTGCTAACTAGGTGCCCTTCATTCTACTACCATGTGCCCATGGGGTCCCCCTGATGCATATGTGAGTATTACTAGATGAGGTGCTTTACTGAGAGGATATATGGCAGAGCTGTCCAGTGTCTTTGGTGCTGAAGTGACTTTTTATATCTGTTGATATCTCATCTAACTTAAGCTGTTGTGTAAATCCTTGAAAACTCATTTTGGCAAAAGTTAAAACTGGGTTAAGGACTTTTCACCTTAGAGAGAGAGAGTAGGATCTATAAAGGTATTTTTCTAAAGAATTCACTTCAAACCAATAAGTGTCTGTTGAATGTTCATGCGGTGAAATTTGATAGGTTTTGGAAATGACTTTTCTTTGGATATTTAAAAAAAGAAATTTGCCGCCCCCCCCCACCTTCTCGTGTCAGAAGATCTAGAGAGATGAAGGCTCACTAGTGAGATGGGAGTATAAGAGGCAGCAAAATCTAATGGATACACCACTCAATTCTGTTTTAGGAAGATCTGTGTTCACATCCTAACTTGGTAGTTGTGGACACTTAAGAGATTTGTGATTTCAGACGACTCACATCACCACACTGAGCATCAGTTTTTTCCACTGTAAAATGCGATTTGACTAGTTGACCTTTGAGATCCCTTTTAACTCAATATCTTTGTTTGCAATTATGTAAAACATTAGCATATTAGTCATTTTGTATAAGAAAACTTGAATAAAATAAAAATAAATGAAAGAAATAAAGTGAAAAATAGCATGCTTCAGTTTGCCTTCAGTCAGGATCAGTTCTTTGGAGGTGAATAGTATGCTTCACCACAGCTTGTTTTGCCATTCCTCAAATGATGGACATTCCGGTGAGTGGAGTCAGGAATACCTCAGCATAAGCCCACCTCAGATACTTGCTAGCTATACATGCTTGGGAAAGTTATTTAATTGCTTTGTGCCACTGTTTCCTTATCTGTAAAAATGAGGTTGGCTGTGATGGTCTCTCATTTTCCAAGCCATAATTCACATCACAACAGCCTGGATTCACTTTCTTGTATTCTTCTATTCTCTCTCCTTGATTGTTGCCTTGCCAACCGCCACCTGCTGCTGTGGGATAAACCCTGGACGTATACTTATTAAAATGCTTGCCACATAGCAAGCAACCAAGAAATGTTTGTCTCCCTCTGTATATATGTCTGTCTGTCTGTCTATCTATCTATCTATCTATCTATCTATCACACCTCATGAAGTCTTCATGGAGAAGATGAATCTAGAGAACTGGACTTCCTACCTGGACAGACTGAGGCAGAGAGTATCTGGGGGCTCTTGTATTGTGTTGGCCAATCTCTTCTTGATGTAGCTTCTGGAGCTAGGGAGTGGGGTTGGCAAGGAATGAGCCAATGAGCCCCTGTCCCCTCAGGGGTGCTCTCACTGTCATCTCTTGGATGATAAACTTCTTCCACTTTACATCAGGGCCTATACAGAGAGAAAATTCAAATCACACACACAAATACATGCATATATAAACAATCATAACTATTGTTCTTCAACAAATTGTCTCTACCTCTGATGGAACCTTGAGAAAACTATAGTGATGGAAAACTGCTGAAGTTGAGAATAATGCTATCTGTAGGACAAAGAGACTACAATAGATCAAGGGATGATTTTCAGGGGATAGAGAGACATAGAAATGTTTGTAGGCAGGGCAGAACCAAGCCATAGATAGGGAGAAAATGAAGATAATTGAGAGAAGGGATGCTATAGGGGGAAATCTATAGGAAATGACAGGATGGAATGGAGAAAAGAGGGACCTCTTGGTGAATGGACTCCATTTTGCTCTTTTTTGTATAAACCAATGTTCTCATATGAGAGGGTGAGGAAATGGGGGCCCTGGGACATGTCAGGAGAGATAAAAAGCTTTGGAAGAGCGTCTGTGATGAGTGGGTTAGTGGATAATTAATTAGGGAGATGTGAAAGGATTGCCATGCAGCAGTGAGGACCCAGTTGAAGTCCTGTCACAAAAATTTGTGGCATAGCCAGTTGGCACAGTTTTATGAATTTCTCCAGCTTTGCTCAACAACACAAGTGTAGTTTTGGAGGTAGTGGATGGCTTCAGTCATCCAAGACTAAAATAAGATTATAACCTTATCATGTTCTAGTTGAGAACAACTTGAAGTAATTGTGGTTGTACTGGGGGCAAAAGGGGAACACACTTTGCCGAGTTAATAACGGGGCTGAAGTGCCAGGATTTAATAACTGATTAGATATGGAAGATCATGGAGAATGAAGAGGCAGCCCAGCTATGCAGTGGATATAGCAGTACAAAGATCAAGCCAGCAGATACTGGCAAAATCACTAAAGCAGGTAATAGCTTCAGAAGGAATTGAGGATTTATGGTGGCTAGGGTCGGTTTTACAAGAAGGTTCCATGGGTCAAGGAAAAACCAATCTAGGAGATAGGAAGGTGTCTGGGAAAGGCTGATGGAGGAATGTGTGAGGGAGGTCAGGGCCTGTGGTTTGGACAACAGTCTGACTCCTCTGCATGACTCCAACTCCATAAGGAGTGGTATCCTGGCCATGACACTGAGCCCTTAGCAGCTCTGGAAGAACCCAAGTATGCACACAAGGATTGTGCATGGGAGAGAGGTGTCAAGAATGCCCTGTCACAACAACACTTCACCAGTGCCGGGCATATGGTTTAAAGGGGTTCTGTAGACTATGTTGTCTCTGACTTTAAGTTAGACCTTAACTTTGTGAGGGGTGGGTTGTTTTTGTTTTTGTTTTGTTTTGTTTTGGTTTGGTTTGGTTTTTTTGTGGGGCAATAGGGGTTAAGTGACTTGCCCAGGGTCACGCAGCTAGTAAGTGTTAAGTGTCTGAGGTCAGATTTGGACTCAGTCCTCCTGAATCCAGGGCCAGCGCTTTATCCGCTATGCCACAGAGCTGCCCCTAGACCTTAACTTTGAAAGCAAAAACCTGAGGGGATGTGGGAGAGCAGTGTGGTCCTCAGGGTCATTGCAGAGGAATTGCTGGGTGTAGGCCTAGAGGAATGCAAGGACAGAGGGGCTAGGAAGCCAAGGAATAGAGGAGAACTAAAGAGCAGCAGGGACCAATGGGCCTTTCACAGTGTTTGGGTTACAGTTAGGAGCTTGAAGGAGAAAAGTCACCAATCACTCTATCCCAGGATTCCAGAATATAAAGGTGATGATCTCTGAGGGAGCTAAGACCTGGGAAAAAGGGGGATACACACCATTTGGGAATGAGATGGAAACTGGGGTCTAGGAATATGAATGGAGCAGTCTGACTTCATCCTTTCCCTGAAACTGATGTCTCCACTGGGACAATTATCTCTTCATTGACAAGTCTTATGGCCTTCTGTCATTCCCCACCATTCTTCTGCTCTTTGCTGCCTTTGAAGCTGTTGCTCACGCTCATCTCCTGGATACTCCCTTCTCTCTCAGTCTTTATGACACTGTTCTCTCCTAATTCTCATTTGCTCTCCCTGACTACTCCTGACCAATCCAAATGACTGAATCTTCACTCAAGTCATGCCCATGAACTGTGGCTATCCCTCGAGGCTCTGTCCTGGGCCCTCTTTTCTCCTGGCTTTATTTGATCTCACCCAGTAACCTCATTATCACCCATGAATAAAGAATCAGACACCATGTGATGCTGGGTTCCTATCCACTCCAAGTCGAGCTGCTCACCCTTTTCCTGCAATCCATCCTTGAGGTATTTGCAGCCAAATCTTCATGGGGTATTAACAGGTGACAAGACAAAATTAGCCAGAGGATGTCAAAGGAGCTCAGTTTTTCTGGCATGTCTAAGTTGGTTAGGATTTGACGAACTAGCCAGTCCTAACAACTGTGAAGGGAAAACCACTTGATCCCTGCTGTCAGGAGAAGTGTTGCAAAATACCATGTCTCTAGTTCTTCTTTGTCATGTCTTTTAAAATAGTATTTTAGTGGGCATACATTTCCACCTCTGCTGGGGATATAAGGACAAGGAGTGGAATAATCTTTGCTTATAACAAGGAGGTTCCATTCTAAGGGGGAAGAAAACAAGGACTTATAAAAATACACAGAAAACTTACTGGGAGGCTGATGTCATGGGCACAGCACTGTTCCAAGGCTTGAACTTGGAATGGAAGGTGCAGCATCAGGTCGCTGCTCATTTGGATACAGAAATCTTTCTTACCCTATAGGGAAGGAAGGAAGGAAGACGGGGACTGGTAAAAGAGAGGGCTAGTGGGAGGAGGCATTGGTCATAAATAAAAGACTTATGAAAAGGAACAGAATGAATGGAGAAAGGGGGAGAGAGAGAGAGCGAGAGAGTGAGCCAGGGAAAAGAGCATGAAGGGAAATACAGTTGTCATAACTGTAAATATGAATAGAATGAATTTATAAAACTAAAGTGGATAGCAGAATGGATTAAAAACAGAATGTTGCAATAGACTCTTTAAAAGAACCACATTTGAGAGCATTCCAGTGGGCATCCAATGAAGCTGCCTAGAGTTGGCATTTGAGGATCTTGAGAAAGAAACAGCAAGGAAGACTAGGCCACTGCAGTATAGAGTAGGTAGAGGACATTAAAGTGAAGAAGGGGTCTGATCAGATCAATCTAAGGTGGCAACTGTGGAACCGGAAACCACCACCACTCCTAACCCCCCACCTTCAGAAGAAAAAACTGAAACCAATCAGGAGGTTGCCAACCCTGAACACTACGTTAAACCTCCACTACAGAACAGACTGGAGCTCTGTGTTTTTTTTTTAATGGTAAGAGCAAAACTTGGCAAGCAAACCTTTATCTGATCTCTAAGTTTGGTAGCGTTGAGGACTTCTGGGCTTTATACAAACATATCCAGCTGTCTAGTAATTTAATACCTGGCAGTGACTACTCACTTTTTAAGGATGGGATAGAGCCTATGTGGGAAGATGAAAGAAACAAATGAGGAGGACGATGGCTAATTACATTAAACAAACAGCAGAGACAAAGTGACCTTGATCGCTTTTGGCTAGAGACACTGCTGTGCCTTATTGGGGAGCCATTTGATGACTACAATGATGATGTGTGTGGAGCTGTTGTTAATGTTAGAGCTAAAGGTGATAAGATAGCAATATGGACTACTGAGTGTGAAAAGAGATGCTGTTACACATCTATATGTATAAGGAAAGCTTAGGACTCCCTCCAAAGGTAGTGATTGGTTATCAGTCCCACGCAGACACAGCTACTAAGAGCAGCTCCACCACTAAAAATAGGTTTGTTGTTTAAGAAGACACCTTCTGAGTATTCTTTCATAGGAGACTGCGTCAAGCAATCGAGATTAGGGAGCTGAAGCAAAGCCTCTTCAACAACAGAGTGGCCTGCATTTCAATTTGATTTCCATCTAAATGTTGCTAAGATATAGGAGAAGTCTCAGTCGCCTTTGTCTTGTGCTTCTGTGTTCAAATGTTTTTCTATTTTGACTAGAGTAACCATTATCCCAATCAAAGAATTACAATATGCGTCATCCCCAGAAGCCCTAACTGGGTTCCTGGCCCACTCTGTAATTGCTTGGTAGAAGCATTACGATTACACAAGCATTTATCTATCCACAATATTCAGAAAAGAACTTGCATTTCTTTACCTTACAGAGAATTACTTCTGTTGTACATTGCATTACATGCAGTAACATATTTCACTGGTTTGGAAGAGTATGATGCATACCATTTTCTAGCAAATTTCTTTGTTTCTTTTTTTACAGCATCATTTTTTGCCGTAATCTATGCTGATGGCTGCTAGATTTAATTGATTTGTTTCCCTACTTGATAACATTAGTGATTCTGATTTCATTTGTTTTTGTTTGTTTAATTTTTTGCTCATGTAACATTGGTGAAGGACCTAGGAATATGACATAAAGGTGGAATAAACATTAATTTTGTGCATTGTTTGGTAAGTTTTTTGGGGTTTTTTGTAACATTAGAGATTTGCTACAAATTTATGCATTTCAGTCAAATCAGTGAACTATGTGTGATTTCCTAAACATAGCTGTGGATTTAAAAAATGTAACATAATAATTACATTCCTAACTAGATATAGTGTGTCTGTTTTTGTATCTTGTGCTGTATTTTAACACTTTGTATTACTTAGGTTATATTTTGCTTTGGTTAAAAAATGGCTCAACTAGAAAAGCAGTCCCATTCATATTAAGACAGTGTACAAAACTGTAAATAAAATGTGTACAGTGAATTTGTCTTTTTAAAAATTCATCTTTTTAAAAAAAGTGAAGAGGGGAAGGAGGGACCAGCTGGTGAGAGGATTTCAAAGAGGATTTTATATTTGATCTCAGAGGTAACAAAGAGCTACTGCACTTTACTGAGTAAGAGAATCAGAGGGCCAAAGCATCCTGAAAACCAGGAGAGAAGAGAGTGCATCAAAGCCAAGAGGCTGAAAAACGTCTCTGTGCCTTAGTGTCATCTGTAGGAGAAGGCCATATGTGGGTTCTTCTAGGAAGAGCTCCAGGCCACTCAGTCTGTTACCCTGGAAACATTTAGGCAGGTCATGTATAATCAAGGTAAGCTGCCTTTCTTCTTGGAGTGACTAGATTGGCATTCACCAAAAGCAGCAGGCCCAAGCCAAGATGACTACCAGAGATTGAATGTCTTCTCTGATTAGAGCACTTCTGCGAGGGGAAGAGTTGGTTGCTAACTTGGAGGGAAAGGTGAGCCAACACTTTAAATCTGGGCTCTGGCAGCACTGTAACACCGGTGAAGTGCCTCCCCTCTCTGGGCCTCAGTTTCCACAAATGTAAATTGAGGGGGATGGCCTCCATGGATGCTGAGGACATTTTAGCTCTAGATTTCTGATCCTGTGACTCTGGTGAGTAGAAGGATGGTGGTGTCCTCAACAGAGAGAGGGAAAGTTTGATCCAGCAGAAAGCTCATGAGCCCCAAGGCTTGCCTGGGGGAGGGGCATTGCACAGAGGGGCATCACCATGCAGGTGATGAATGGCCTCTGGGCTTGGTTGTTGCCTCAATTCCTTGGGCTCATGTGCTGGCCCCTCCTCAGAGATGGCCACCTCTCATCCACCTACAAGAGCATGCTCATTGCCTTCATCAGCTCATGGGTATGGATGGGGTGGTGACCCTCTGAGAGATCTGTTGGGGTCCCCCCACCCTGTCCCCAATAGCGGGCATCTCAGCCTGAATCCAGAGGGTGGGAAGTAGTGTGTCTCATGGTCCCTCTGTTCCTGGGGGAGGAGGGAGAGCAGATTGGTGAGAGGAGCTCCCCTCCCCACTCATTCGGTTTGTTTCCTAATTTTTCATCCCCAGTCATCCCTTTTCTTTCCTGACTTTTCATTTAAATGACTGTTTATTTTTATTCTGGACCCCAAGGATGCCCAATCAAGGGAGCACTGCCATGTTCATAGTTGGACAGATTAAAAAGGGGGTGTCTTGGTAACCCTCTTCTCATTCGTATTTTCCCCTTCCTCCATTCCTATCCCCCCTGACCCTCCCACCCCCCAACCCCAGGAGAAAAACAAAACAATGCTTTAAACAAGTAGGTATACTCAAATTCCCACCTTGGCTGTGTCTGAAAACGTTGTCTTATTCCGCATCTTGAGTCCATCACCTTTTTGTCACAAGGTGGATTCCATGTTAATTGGCCACTGCACTTGTCAGTTCTGAAGTCTGTCAATGTGGCAAAAACCATCCCTTTGAGGGATTCCAACCTCTCCTTTGTTGTCCCCTCTCTCAGGGAATTGGATACAGAAAGAATGTGCCTTTATGGGAACAGGTTTGCACAACCCCCCATCTTAGAGCACTGAAAAGGGACAAAATACAGCTCCCACCTAGGATTTGTAACCTATTTAATGGGATTTGGCAGACCTATTTTGAAAATCTTTTAGGAAATTCAATGTGAAAATCTATATTCACGACAAAACAGAACCCTCACAATAAGTATTCAGGATCCAAAGTGTCAAATTCACCTGTTAACATTAGATGCATCATGGTCTTAGAGGAAACTACAGCTATGTTTTTAGAGATGAGAAATTTTGAAATCTCCCTACCATAATCCCAATGGTTATAGAACTCCAACACAGAGGTGATGGCTGCCATAGATACTGACATTCAGGAAGAGACCTAAAATTAAGGGCCATTATTCTACTGACATGTCCCTTTGTGGAGCTGACCCTCATAAAAACCACCAATCAAATGCCAGACTCCAGTAGAGATCACCCATTGGGAAGCAGGGCCTCATTGAGACCACGAAGGGAGAGCTGGACCCCGCCCCCTCCCCCAAGGGAGAACATTTACTGAGTGCCAGGTCTCCAGTGAGATCATCATTTGATTCATGGGGGCCTTATCCGGATCACCAGTTGGTTGCCAGATTATTAATATAGGCCCAGATCCTCAAAGAGAGTACCTGCCAAGTCCCAGCATCCCTTTGCATTCTTGTGAATATCTGGATAACAGGATAATCCAAACCCTAAAACTAACTAGGCAAGACCACCTACTGGACATCATAGTTCCCTGAAACCCAGGCCTTCCCCCAATTTGCAAATTTCTTTAAAGAGAACCAACGTTTTGGCAAGTTTTTCTTTAGCATTAACAAGAATTAATTTTCTCTCCTTCACACCTCCACTGGGAAGAGAAAAAGAAAAAAAACACAACCCTTGGAATATGTATGCATAGTCAAGAAAAACAAATCGACCATATCCAAAACTAGATCTCATTGCACACGCTGAATTCATTACCTCTTTGCCAAGAAGTGGGTAGTCTTGAGTTAAATTTAGTTGTGTTGATTAGAGATCTTCCATCTTTCGCAGTTGTTTGAGTGCACAAAGTTGTTACTGTATAAATTGTTCTGGTTCTGCTCACTTCACTTTGCATTGATTCATACAAGGATTCGCAGGTTTCTCTGAACCACCCATCTTGACATATCTAATCCCATATATCCATCCCATTGGTGTACCATGATTCATTTGGCCATTCTCTAAAGTCAGCGCCGCTTACTTTCTAGGTCTTTGTTACTACAAAAAAAGCTGATATATTTTTATACATGTGTGTCCTATTCTTTTTGCTGTGATTGCTTTGTATAAGCCTAGCACTGGTATCATTGAGTAGAAATGTAGACACAGTTGAGTGACTCTTGGGGCTTGGTTCCAACTTGCTTTCCAGAATGGCTGTACCAATTTATAGCTTGATCACTAGTGCACTAATGTGCCTGATTTCCTGGAGCTCTTACAACATTTGTCATTTCCCTTTTTGGTCTGTCACTTAAACAGTTTTTCAAAGCACTTGCTACGTGCCTGGGATAGAAAGCAAGGAAAAAGAAAACAAAGGCTATCCCTGTGCTGAAAGAGTGCACATTTGTTTTTGGCTTTAACATAGTTTTATTTATTTCATTAAATATTTCCCACTTAAATTTTCAACATTTTAACATTAATTTTAATATGTTTTATTTTGTACATTTATAGATAAAAATTTCAAACATTCACTTGTAAAAATTTTTGAGGGGCAAAATCTTTCCCCATCCTTCTTCATTGAAAAGGCAAGCAATTTGTCAAAGGTTATACATGTTCAATTATGCAAAACTTATTTCCATATTAGTCATGCTGCAAAAGAGAACACACATACTCAAGGAAAAATAAAGTTCTAAAATGTATGCTTTGTTCTGCATTCTAAATCCACTAGTTCTTTCTCTGGAGATAGCATTTTTCAGCAAAAAGTTCTTTGGATTTGTGTTGGATCACTGTATTGCAGAGAATAACGAAGTCATTCACAGTTGAGCATTGTACAACATTGCTCTTACTGTGTAGTGTTATCCAGGTTCTGCTCATTTCACTTTGTATCAGTTTATGGAAGTCATTGCAGGTTTTCCGTAAAGTATCCTGCTCATCATTTCTTATAGTACAATAGCATTACATCACAATCACATATCACAACTTGTGCAGCTGTTCCCCAAATGAAGGTATGCGGTATTGCCAGGTTAAAGGGCATGCATGCTTTTCTAGTCCTTTAGTCATAGTTCCAAATCAATCTCCAGAATGGTGGAACCAGTTCACAACTCCACCAAGAGTGCATTAGAATCTAAGTTTTCCCACATCCCCTCCCAACATTTGTCATTTCTTCTTTTCTCTTATATTAGCCAATCTGATAGGCAGGTATTAGCTGGCATATCTGAGGTGTTTTAATTTGCATTTCTCTAATGCCTAGTGCTTTAGAGCATATTTTAATATGACTATTGTAGCATTGATTTCATTGTCTGAAAACTGCCTCTTCACATGCTTTGATCGTTTATCAGTTGGGGAAAAAACTCTTGTTTTTATCAATTTAGTTCAGTTTCCTATATATTTGAGAAGTAGATCGTTTGTCTGAGAATCTTGCTGTTCAAACATTTCCCATTTCCTGCTTTCCTTCTAATTTTGGCTGCATTTTTTCATATGGCTGTTGATGGTTTGGATTTCTTCCTTTGGAAACTGACTGGTAGCTGTATTCTTCCAAGCACTCAATACATAACCTCAGAGTGATCCTCGACAGATCCATCTCTCTCACCCCACCGCCAAATCTTGCCATTTCTGCTTGTTGGACGTTAATCCCATGCATCCCTTTCTCTCTACTCACACAGTATGGTCCTCCACACTCTCACCTCATCCATGGGAACAGCCTCCTCATTGGGTCTCCTCTGCCACACCTTGGGGCTGGCAGTCTCAGCAATAAGGACAAAAATAAGCTAAAACAAGAAGCTACAAGGCAATGATCTTCCCCCCTCCACAGGTAACCTTGGATTTCCCTGCCCTAAACATAACTACTCCCCTCCCTGTCTGTTGCTCTTCCAGAGGCAGTGGTGTCTTGACTATAAGGCCAGTGTGTCCCAGGAGTCTGTCCTTCCCACACACCTCCTTTTTTTCTTTCTCCCCCTTAATTTTCTAGCTGAGGATTTATGTTCTTTCCAATTTGGCCAGATAGCTGGCTTGCATCATAGCAAGTCTGTGTGTGTGTGTGTGTGTGTGTGTGTGTGTGTGTGTGTGAGTGTGATGGTCTGAGTAGTCAGTCTCACTCTTTTACTCAGGAAAGCTCTGGAGAAGTCTGAGCATTGTCTGAGGAGGAGATGGATGCTCCACATTGGCAATTCCACATTGGATTGTCTTCTATTTGGCCTCAGCCTCCTGCAGCCACTAATTCAAACAACCATGTGGAACGCTGGGACATGTGAGACATGAACAAAAATCCCACTCAAATCAACATGTGTCATTTCTAGCACAGGCATGTAATTACAGTATGAATGAATCTGCAGGCATTAGACCATGACTGTTCATGTTTGAGAGAGAAGCACACCTACTAATGGATGTGTTGTAGCTTAGATCATGGAGATGAGGTCAGTACTAACACTGGGTGCATTTCATAGGTGAGGCAGGCGAGAGGCACATACCAGCAAGCCAAGGCTTCATCTCAGAAGAGCTGTGTCAAAAACAAAAGTCATGATGATGCTGGAATAGTGTCAAAGCTTTTAACCAGAAGATAGAGTTCTGTTGAGAAACCTTGGCATTCAAAGGGCTCCCAAGTTAGGTGGCCCATGGAAAACTGAATCATACCCAGTTATTGAAAGACTGGGCACCTTTCCTTTTTACAAAATAGCCCCAGAGAATAGAAGTGGCTAATCTTGACTGGGAACTATTACCAACCACATGTTCTCCAAAGGAGAGCTAGGTGGACTTTTTAATGAGCAGGTGGAGAGAGCAGATACACACATCTCTCAGCAAAGGGTGAGCATTTGAGACTGTCCACTGGTGGTAGAAAGACTTTCTGATCACCTTTGGCCACCTGATGTGATGTGTCCAGTGAAGAAGTCTGGGGTTATTCAGCCATTCTAGGAGATCCAAATCCTTTTTTTTTTTTTTGGTGAGGCAATTGGGGTTAAGTGACTTGCCCAGGGTCACACAGCTAGTTAAGTATTAAGTGTCTGAGGCTGGATTTGAACTCAGGTACTCCTGACTCCAGAGCTGGTGCTGTATCCACTGCGCCATCTAGCTTCCCCGGAGATCCAAATCCTAATACAATTCTTCTCCTGCCCAGAACTGCTCCAGAACGTATCAGGGTACAGAATTACCCCAGAGACCAGGAACATACTAATAGCCAACCTGCTACTGCTACCACCTTAGGTGTAAGCAATTCAGGAGCAAGGAGTAGAATTCAGGTTGGTGAGGATGAGGTCGAGGTGCTGAGGGATTTTTCAGGGTGAGGCTACAGCTGAGACATGGTGTGGAGGTCTGGGAACCAGAAACACAGGCTAGATGGGAATGAAGCTTGGCTGGTCTTGGCAATTTGCCAAAATGGAGTTCCTGGCAAGAAATCACAAATGAGAACTTAGCACTGAGCAAGTATGTATTGCACATTTCTTAAAAACCAAACACTACATATTTTTTGGGGGGGGACAGTGAGTGTTAATTGACTTCCCTAGGGTCACACAGCTAGTAAGTGTCAAGTGTCTGAGGCTGGATTTGAACTCAGGTCCTCCTGAATCCAGGGCCAGTGCTTTATCCACCGTACCACCTAGCTGCCCCCAAACACAGCATTTTAAACCATTTCTGCACTGACCTCTACTGATGGTAATAATGTGTTAGGCACAGGTCAAGCATCATGTTAATTCATTTCAGTGAACAGGAAGGGTCCTCGGGTCATTGTTCCAGGTGCTACAGATAGGATTCCTGTCCTCAGTGAGGTTCCATTCCATACCACCAAGGGGATCAGGAAAGTTGTAACCAGATCAATAAAAGAAAGGAATACTGAGGCAGTAGAGAGCATAGATATCAAAGGAGGTCCAGGGAAGGCTCCCTGCAGATGTCCTCTGAGCTGAGAGCCTTGAAGGTAGATTTTGAGAAGCAGAGACATGGGGAGAGTACATTCGACATGGTGACTTCGGGATGAATCTGAATGCCAAGGTCACAAACGAATATCCTATTTGATGTGCAGATAGCTAGAGCCTAACCCACTGTGGCTAAAGAGGAATATGGAGTCCAGGCTGGACAGTGACTTGGACAGCCAGTGAAAGTGCCCAGAGTCAGAGGACAGAGCACCTTGTATGCAGGACAACAAGGAGGATAGAGCCCCTGGATCAAAAAGGTATAAGAAGGGCAAGGGAAGAAAGCATAAAAAACTGGAAAGGTGGAGGAGAGACTGGCAATGAAGCACTTTGAAGCTAGAAAAAAGAGATCCTATAGGTGAGAGGGAAAGATTGGAGTTTACTGACAGGCAGAATGAGCTTGGGTATCACCTGTGTTTTAGGAATACCATCTAGACAGCTGGGTGAAGGGGGCCAGGCCTTGGCCAGGAGACCCCTGGGAAGGTCATTTTAGTAGTCCAGGCCTAATGATGTGATGAGGGCTAGAACCCAGGTAACAAGAGAGACAAAGGAGAAGAGGTGTAGGCAAGAGATGTGACAAAGGCAGAATTGAGACCCTGGCAACAGATTATGTATGGGGGGATAAGAAAGAGCGTCAAGTTAAAGATATCACCCAAGTGGTATGTATCTGAGTGATTGGGAGGATGCTAGCACCCTCAATAGTAATCAGGAAATTCGGAAGAGGGGAGACTTCAGGGGAGAAGATGAGTTCACATGAGGACATGTTCAGTTGGAGGTTTCTATGGGACATCCAGTTCAACAGGTGCAATAGGCAGTTGGAGATGTGAGCCTGGAGGTCAGTAGAGAGGTTAGGACAGAATAAATGGAGGGGAGAATCATGATCATAGAGAGGACAACCGCATTGAGGGGACGTGAGATCACCAAGTATAGAGGGAGAAGAGGCGAGTATAAGATGGGGCCATGGAGGACACCCACAGTGAGCTGATGTGTCCTGGATGGAAATCCAGCAAAGGAGATTAAGAAGGAGCGGTCAGAGAGGTAGAAGGAGCACAAGGGAGGAGGAAGAGAGAGAGAGAGAGAGAGAGAGAGAGAGAGAGAGAGAGAGAGAGAGAGAGAGGAGAGGGAGGTGTCCTGTAACCTAGAGAAGAGAGTATCAAGGAGAAGGCGGCAATGGAAAGTGTCAAAGGTTGTAGAGACCCTCTCCCTCTCCTGCTGCTCAAGGAGCCAGCCACCACCATGAATGACACTGTAACCATCAAAACCAGGAAGTTCAGGGGCAGCTAGGTGGCGCAGTGGATAGAGCACCAGCCCTGGAGTCAGGAGGACCTGAGTTCAAATCCGGCCTCAGACACTTGACATTTACTGGCTGTGTGACCCTGGGCAAGTCACTTAACCCCAATTGCCTCACCAAAAAGTAAAAAAACAAAAACAAAAACAAACCAGGAAGTTCATGACAAATAGACTTCTTCAGCATAAACAGATGGTTGTAGATGTCCTTCATCCTGGAAAGACCACAGCGCCCAAGACTGAAATGCAAGAAAACCTGGCCAAGATGTATAAGACAACTCCAGATGTCATTTTTGTGTTTGGATTCAGAACCCATTTGGTGGTGGCAAAAGAACAGGCTTTGGCATGATTTATGATTACCTTGACTAGGCCAAGAAAAATGAACCCAAGCACAGACATGCAAGGCATGGCCTGTATGAGAAGAAAAAGACATCAAGAAAGCAGCGAAAGGAAGGCAAGAAGAGAATGAAGAACGTCAGGGATGCCGCAAAGGCGAATGTTGGTGCTGACAAAAAGAAGGAAGAAAAAGCACTATGGAGGATGTTGATCCATCCGGGAAGATGCGGACTTTTCATCAGAGCACAAACAAACTATGTACGAACTTCCCCAAAAAAGTGCTGAGGGGTCAAGATGGATGAGGATTGAAAAAAGCCAGTAGACTAGAAAAAATAAAATAAATGTTTGTTGCTAAAAAATGAAATGAAATGAAATGAAAAGGGCTTTGCAGCCTCTCACACCAGAGATACTAGTCTTCCCTGAACACACTACATCCCATCACATAATGGGTGCTTAACAAAGATTTGTTCCCTTCCCTTCTCTCTCTTCTTATCAACTTTCTGATAATGAGCCTCTCCACATGTAATTAGATTTTCCCTTGAGCAACAATTCAATTTAATTCAGCAAGCATTTGTTACATGCCTACTAAATGCAAAGGCATTGTGCTAAACCTTGGCACAAAAAAAAATTAAAAAAAGTAAAAAGCCAGTAGAGTTGGCTATTAAGACACTTTTAGTATCTTTGGAGAGAGCCATGTTAGTTGAATGTAAGGAGAGAAGTCACAACACAGAGGATGAAGAAGAGAGAGAAAGGGGCAGCTAGGTGGCACAGTGGATAGAGCACCGGCCCTGGAGTCAGGAGTACCTGAGTTCAAATCCGACCTCAGACACTTAACACTTACTAGCTGTGTGACCCTGGGCAAGTCACTTAACCCCAATTGCCTCACTAAAAAAAAAAAAAGAAGAGAGAGAAAGGAAGAGAAGTAGAGTCACTGAAGGCAGCCAGACTTCTCAGGCAGTTTAGCCACAAAAAGGAGGAGAGGATGAGAGCTGGTGGAGAAGAGTAGGACAAGAGGAGGAGGGAGGCATGGACATGATTGTAAGCATGGGGAACCAACCCATATATCTATGGAGATATTGAAGAGAAGTGAAAAAAGGGATGCTAGGGGGGCAATCTGCAGGAGACAATGTGATGGAGTGTAGAAAAGGGGGAACTCTTGGTGAATGGACTCCACTACATCCTTTAATGTATGCGGCAGACTTCTCATCTGAGACCGTGAGAAAATGGAAGCCTTGTAACGTGTCAGCAGGGGTGCAAAGCTTCAGAAAAGCGGCTGTGATGAGGGAGTTAGTGGATCATTAATTAGGGAGGTTTAAAGGATGGCCTTACAGAAGTGAGGCCCTGCTTAAGTCATCTAACATAGATTTGTGTACCCAGTTAGCACAGTTTTGTGGTTCTCTCCAGGTTTGCTCAAGAGCACAAGTGTGGGGGTGGAGGCGGTAGATAGCTGGAGTGATCAAAGACTGAGTTAGGATCACACCTTTATGATATTCTAGTTAAGAAGAGAGAACATCTTGAAGTAATATTAGTGGTACTGGGAGTGAAAGCAGGGGCACATGCTGCATAAATAAGGGGCTGAAATGTCAGGATTGAATAACAGAGAGGATATGGAAGGTGATGGAGAATGAAGAGGTAGCCCGGCTATGCGGTGGACACAACACTACGAGTGGAGTCAGGAATACCTGAGTGTAACCCTCCCTCGGATACTTGCTAACTATGTGTCCTTGGGAAAGTCACTGGACTGCTTTGGGCCTCCATTTACAAATCTGTAAAAAATGAGGTTGGCTGTGATGGCCTCTCATGTCCCAAGTGGTGATTCACCTCACCACTGCCTAGACTCACTCTACCAAATTCTTCTATTCTTTCTCCAAGATTGATGCCTTTCCTACGCCCTCCTGTGGGATGAACACCATGCCTATGCTTAGCACAGTGCTTGGCACATAGTAAGCACCTAAGAAATGCTCACTCACTCACTCCCTCTATCTATCAATCTATGATACCTCAGGAAGTCTTCATGGACAAAACAGCTCTGGAGCATTGGCCTTCTTACCTGGACAGGCTGAGGCAGAGAGTCTCTGGAGGCCCTTGTCTTGTATTGGCTGATCTCTTCTTGAGAAAGTTTGTGGAGCCAGGGAGTGGGGTTGCCAAGGTCTGAGCCAGGGATCCCGTGTCCCCTCAGGGGAGCTCTCAAGACATCCCTTGGATAACAACCTTACCCCACTTTCCCTCTGCCTGTGCAGAGGGAAAAACTCAAAATTACACACACAAACAGATGCATATGTAAACAATCAGAATTCTTCTTCTTCTACTAACTGTCTCTTTCTCTGATGGAGCCTAGAGAAAAGTATAGTGATGGAAAACTGCTGAAGCTGAGAATAATGACGTCTGCAGGACAAGACAGTAAAAACATCAAAGCAGCAGATGATGGTAAAATCACCAAAGCAGGTGATATCTTCAGAAAGAACTGAAAATTTATGGTGGCTAAGGTATGTTTTACAAGAAGGTTCCATGGGCCAAGGGAAAACTAGTCCAGCATATAGGAAGATAGCTGGGAAAGGCTGACAGAGGGCAGTGTGAGGGAGAGCAGGGCCAGTAGTTTGGACAACAGTTTGACTCCTCTGCATGACTCCATAAGGAGTGGTATCCTGGCTATGTCACTAATCCCTTAGCAGCTCTGAGAGAACCCAAGTATCCACATGAGGAGTGGGCATGGGAGAGTGGTGTCAACAATGCCCTGTGGCAACAAAACTTCACCTGTGCTGGGCATATGGGTCTGTGGACTTTACTGTTTCCACCATTAACTTTTTGAGACAACCATGCAGGGAAGATGGGGAAACTGGCTCAGAGAGAGAAGGGAATTGTCCTTGGGCACATGGGTGCTAAGTGACAGAGGCAGTTCCAGAACCCTCTTTACCAAAGAATCACACAGTGGGAGAACTGGGAGGGACATGAGAAGCCATCACATTCAACCCACCCCCTAAAAGGAATTCCCACTATAACATACCTGAGATGTGGTCATGCAGCCTCGGACTGAAGAACAACAGCAAGGAGGGTCAAAGCATCACTTTATGGGAGCCCATCTCACATTAAGACAGCTCTCATTGTTAGAATGTTTCTTCCTGACACCAGGCCTAGATTTTGACTCTGCAACTTTTCCCCATGTGCCCCCACCCCAAGTCAAATCCCTAAGTATTATACAATTTTATATAGTGATTTACAGTTTATAGATTGCTTAAAAATTCACCCAGAGTGGACCTGATGTTCTTTTGGGGCCCTGGCTGTAACTCTGGCCCTGTTAGAGGGATATGAGTTCAGTGCAACTATTACAATATCATGTCATGCCACAGTCATCTGCATGAAAAAATGTCCTTTTCCTAGTGCTCCTTTGAAGGGTTAATTTGGCTCCTGTTAAAATCAGGCTCAACTGAGCAGTGATACATTTGTGCCATTTTCTTTTGCTGAAAGGAAGGTGATTTTTTGCCAAAGTATGATGTGAGCTTCTTCCACACTTTTTCTTCCTAAAGGAACTGTGTGTTGAGAAATGTGTTTTTCCATGGCCACACTGATGAAAGGCCTTATTAAGTAGAAATGCTTTGCAATATTTCAATTCTAAACAGCCCATTTTAACCTTCTAGGTGGAAAAGGTAAAGCATGCATGGCTCTAAGCCACTATGAGCGACTGGTTATTCAGAGAAGGTACTAAAGCCATCACCTGATGTGGTCATTATAAAGGCTATCAAGTTTTCAACCAGTGTGTCTTTCCATGTCCTCAGACTAATTTACTAAGAAATCTGAACATAAAATGGCTGGCCTTCTTTAAGGCAAACAGGAGGCTCATTCATCTGGGGATGCTAAGAGAAACTGATGCATTGGCTTGTTGCCTCCCTTCTTCAAAACTCAGAGTCACAGTGAAAACTCAGGCATGGGTTGTTCTGTGGGAAACTCTAAGTCTTGTAGAAAATCTTGAGAGACTCTAAGAGTGAATGTCAATCCTCCTCTCAGCAGAAAGAACTGTGCCAAATCCCAGTGGTTTTCAATCAGTGTTAATTTGCACTCTTGTTTTCATGGAAAAATGTCCATTCTGCTGGGAAGAATATACTTGACCCCTTTGCAAACATTATGCCAGCCTATTATGCTCTTCTTTACGTGCTCTTTATATTCACACAAATTAAGGGGATAATGTGTAAAGTGCATGGAATCTCAAGTCAGGAAAGAACTGGGTTTGAGTTCTCCTTTTGATCCCTTGGTTTTTCTCCTTTAAAAAGGAGGGGAAAATTGTAAGATTGGTGCATGGATCAAATGAAATGAAGCAAGTGTAAATATTTCATAAACCTCAAAGTGACATAACATATCAGTTATAGTGACCAGTCTATCCAGTACCAAAGAAAGACAAGGGAAGAACAGACCCTCAAAGAAATCCCTTTCTTTGATTACAAAAATGAGTGGGGACAGAACTCTTTGCTAGAAATCACCACAAAATAACAGAACTCAGAGGATTGACAACACTAATGGGGGTGTGGAGTGGGAGGACAATGCTAGAAGTAGAAAGACTCTTAGAAATAATACAGTCCAACCCTCTCATTTTACAAATGAAGAAACCCAGGGCCAGATACATTAGCTTAATAACTGCCCCAAGCTCACACAGAGAGCAGACAGTAGAGACAACCTCTACAATCAGCTGTCCAGTGTGAATTCTGCAAAATAGCTAATATGGGAACATTTTGCATGACTGTTCTTGCATAATCCATATCAAATTATTCACCTTTTTAAGGAAGGGGGAGGGAGAGAATTTGGAACTGAAAAAGTTAAAAACGAATGTTAAAAATTGTTTTTACCTGTAATTGGGAGAAAATAAAATGCTAAAGACCTTTGAAAACAATAAAAATAAGTGGACCATTCCACAGACCCTCTACGTGACTTGAATATACCCACATATGTGGAAAAGGGCAAAAGGGAGACAGGAAGGGACGGCGCCCCTGTGGAGGATAGGCCACCCAGGGTTCAAGAAAACATGGCAGCTGGGGACAGAGAAGCAAGAGCAGGAGCATGAGCACGTGGCTACCAGACCCAGCCACATGAAGGCCTGGCTGGAACTGAAATGAAGTAGAGGCCAGCAGGCAGACACATGGGAGCCAGCCTTGGAAACATTCAGGAGAGGACAGGAGACACCCAGGGACCAGGGACAGACACACAGTGACCCCACGTGGTTGGACAAAGCACCAAAACACAGAGACCAAACTCGGGGGTGGGGGTGGCCTCAAACCAAGGCCTCCTCTCTCAGCACTGGAGGTCTCAAGCCAAGCCCTGATCCAGCAGTGGTGGTGGCTGTCTCTCTGCAGGTCTGCTCTTCTGCTTTCACCTGGAGGATTTCTTTAAGGTTTGTTTTACCTGGTGGAGTCCATTGGTACAGGAGGCCACAGAGTGCCAAGCCAAGGGGCGGGAGCACAAAGAGACCCCAGCATTGTCTGGTATAGTTTACATAGGCTTGTTTTTGAAATGCAGAGTTCTTTCCAAATTCCTTGTACAAAGTCCAATTTGCATAATGTAAAGTTACAGAAAGTAACATCTGTCTGTCCTCCTTTCTATTCCCATTCCCTTTTCTCCAGAAGTCTCTCATATCTGAGTTTTCTAAGATTCTCTTCATCTTTCTGACTTCTTTCTTATTTATTTTATGGATAGATTCATCTAGCTCTCACAGGGAAAAGTTGAGGTCCTCCACTACTAGAGTTTTTCTATTTCCTCCTATAATTAATTTAACTTTTCCTTTAAGAATGTGAATACTATGCTATTTCCCATATCTCCATTCACTATTGAAATTACTCCATTGCTTTGTTCCTTTGAACAAAATTTAGTTTCCCTGCTTACCCCTTTCAATGGGGGCATTTTTGTTTTTGCTTTGTCTGAGATCATTATTCCTACCCCTGCATTTTTTCCTTCAGCTGAGTAGTCAGTCTAACAGTATTTGCTCCAGCCCCCTATTTTAACTCTGAGGTTCTCTCTGGTTCAAGGCATTCCTTGTTGTTGTTGTTGTTGTTTTTGGTGAGGCAATTGGGGTTAAGTGACTTGCCCAGGGTCACACAGCTAGTAAGTGTTAAGTGTCTGAGGCTGGATTTTTAACTCAGGTCCTCCTGAATCCAGGGCCGGTGCTCTTATCCACTGTGCTACCTAGCTGCCCCAAAGGCGTTCCTTGTAAAACAAAACATATTGTTGTATTCTGGTTCATAATCCATTTTGCTTCCCACTTCCAGGTTATGAGTGAGTTCATCCCATTCACACAGATTTGATGACTAAGTATGCATTTCCCTCCAATCTATTTTCTTCCCTTTCTTTTTATCCTGTCTCTCCTCTAATATTGGTTTTCCATATGGCTACTGCTTTCTTTTAGCTGTCCACCCTTTTATCCCCAATTTTTCTTTCTCTTTTCCCCTTCTCCTACTTATATATAGGGTAAGATAAATGTTTATACCCAATTAAGTAATTAATATATAAATACATATATATATGTATATGAATTCCCCTTTTGTACCAATTTAGATGTGATGTTCAAGCACTGGCCTCCCCACCACCACCACTTTCTGCTCCCCAGTAAAAGCTCTACCTTGCACACCTATTTTATATGAGATCATTTCCCCCATCCTTTCTCTGACCTCCATCTTCTCTCAGGGCATCCATATTTCTTGCCTATCCATTTATTTGACATCATCCCCAGCTAACTGGCTTATGCTCAAACCCTCTTCTAGGTAGAGTCCTAGAACCTGCTCCAATAATAATAGAATTCTTAGCAGATATGTGTATCTTCCTTTAGGGAAAAGTGTACAGTTTAACTTTATTGAGTTGCTTCTGTTTTCTCTGTCATATTTCCCTTTTAATGCTTCTTTTGACTCTTGTATTTGAAAGTCACATTTTCAACTCACCTCATATCTTTTTATCAGGAATGCTTCTATGGCCTCTGTTTTCCCTCAATGTGTTTCTACAGAGGGGGAACGTGTAGTAAGTAGAATGTTCTCAGAGAGTGTGTCTCTACCTATAAGCATTTCATCCACTGAGTATTCTGAGGCTAGATGTGCTTCCACAGAGAGTGAGCCTGTAGTAACTGAACTGTTTTCAGAGAGTGTCTCCTGCCACAAGCATCTTTCCCTCTGAGTGTTCTGAGGCTGGATGTTTTTTCATAGAAAGCAAGCCTGTAGTAAGTGGTGTAAGAGAGAGACTGGGAAGCCTTCCTGAGCAAAGAAACCAACCTTTCTTCAGAGAAACAAAGGTGGGGTCTCAAGCCACACTGGGTGAACTGTAGACCCCACCTATGTTTCTCCTACGGGCTGATTTCTTTGCCCACAAAGGCTTCCCAGTTTCTCTCTTACACCAGAATGTTCTCAGAAAGTGTGTCTTCTGTCACAAGTATCTTTTCCTCTGAGTGTTCAGAGCGTGTGCCTGCACCCATCAGCATGTTATTTGTTCAGTGTTCTGACATTAGATGTGCTTCCACAGAGAATAAGCCTGTAGTAACTGGACTGTTACCAGAAAGATTGTCTCCCCATCTTATGGTGACTTGTTTTCCCTCCTAAAACAAAAAAACACCATTCTTTTGTCACATGGCATGGCTCTCAGGGAGGAGGAGAGGGAGAGGGAGGGATACATGGGATCCCAAGATGAAAGAAGCAGAAAACATCAATGAGCAGTTTTTAAATGAGGTCAAGGATCTAAAGGGGATTAATGGAGAGGCAGGAGGGAGGAAAGAAAGGGACTTTGGATTGCAGAGTGATTCCAAGCACCACTGCAGCTTCACCTCCAGGGCTTGGTTTGAGACCTCCAGTGTCATGAGACCAGACTGTTGGCTGCTCTACTCATTTATCCAGGTGTCTGGCATCCACATGTCTGTCTTCTGTCCACCCAAGCTTGGGTACCATGTGTCTTTCTTTGGTCCCCGTGTCGCCTGTCCTCTCCTGTGTGAGACCAGGTCCCATCTCCAAGTGTCTATCTCCCATCTATGCTTCCTCTCAGTTCTGGCCAGGCCATCACATTGCTGGCCCAGTCACACACATGATCCTCCTCTTGTTTTTCCTTCTCTGTCTCCAGACCCCCATGTGTGGCCTGGAACCATCTTCTGTACCCTTTCCTTCACAGGTACCTCGTCCCCTTCCTGTCTCCCTCCCTTGTAGCCAACTCCATGGGCAACTTCAAATGACTTCAAAGTCACTCTACTCAGAGGTTTCCCAATAGTTCACTTTTGCAAAGCTTGAACTCTCTGTAGTGGATAAAAACAAAACAGAGGGCATAAGTGGAAAGCAGTTTGGGAGAAATTTGACAGGAGATCAATACCTCAGACCACATATCAAATTAAACTCTAAGTGGATACGTGAATCAAATATGAAGAATAAAATAACAAAATCATAAATGAGAGACATAACTAATACATATAATTATAATCATTAATAATTACTCTTAGACCTCGAACTCATTCATTTATTCCTTTGATGCATATAAACTCCTCCTACATGCCAGGCATATGGAAAGACAGGGGGCCAATTAAGCAATCAACAAGCACTCCTTCAGTACCTACTGCTTCACAGGCACTGTGCTGGGCCCTGGAGAAGCAAACCCTCAGTAGGAAACAATCACTAAGCACTAGAAGGATACCTTCTAAGGAGACAGAAAATACACTGAAGGGTATAGAGAATAAATGCAAATGAAGGCAAAGAACAAGGCAGTCTGGGAGCGAGGCCACTAGAAGCTGGTATCAAGAAAGGCATCATGGGGGCAGCTAGTTGGTGCAGTGGACAGAGCACCAGCCCTGGATTCAGGAGGACCTGAGTTCAAATCCGGACTCAGACACTTTACACTTACTAGGTGTGTGACCCTAGGCAAGTCACTTAATCCGAATTGCCTCACCAAAAAAAAAATAGTATTTTAGTTTTTCCAATTACATGTAAAGATAGATTCAACATTAATTTTTATAAGATTTTGAGTTCCTCATGATAGAAGAGGATCTCCAAATCCAAGAAAAAAAAAAGAACTGTGGAGTATAGATGCTGATTGAACCATACTATTTCTTTTGTTTTTGGTGCTGTTGGGTTTTTTTCTGTTTTGAGGTTTTGCATCATTGCTCTGATTTTTTCTCTTATAACAGGACTAATGCAGAAATAGTATTAATGTTATTATGTGTATATATATGTGTGTGTGTATATATATATGTATATGTATATAGATATATAGATATAACCTATATCAGATTACCTGCTGTCTAGGGGAGGGGGGAGGGAGGGGAGGGAGGGAGAAAAATCTGAAATTGTAAAGCTTGTATAAACAAAAGTTGAGAACTATCTGTACATGTAACGGAAAAAATTAAATACCTTATATGTAAAAAAAAAAAAAAGATTTTGAGTTCCAAATTTTTCTCCCTCCCTCCCTTTCCTGTCCCCTCTCTAAGACAGCAAGCAGTGTGATAGAGGATATACATGTGCAATCATGTTCAACTAATTTCCACATTACTTCGGCTCTGAAAGAAGATTCAGAACAATGGTGGAAAACCATAAGAAAGAAAAAAAGTGAAAATAGTATGCTTTGGTCTGCATTCAGACTCCATAGGTCTTTCTCTGGAGGTGGAGAGCATTTTCCATCATAAGTGTTTTGGAATTGTCTTGGATCAAACTATTGCTGAGAAGAGCTAAGTCTATCATAACTGATCCTGGTATAATGTTACTGTGTACAATGTTCTCCTGGTTCTGCTCACTTCATTCAGTACCAGTTCCTGTAAGTCTTTCCAGGTTTTTCTGAAATCTCATCATTTCCTACCACACAATACTATTCCATTAAATTCATATAGTCCAAGTAATTTAGCCATTCCCCAAATGATGGGTATTCCATCAATGTCCAATTCTTTGTCACCATAAAAAGAGCTGTTATAAATAGTTTTGTACATGTGGGGTCCTTTTCCCTTTTCCCGTTTTATGATCTCTTTGGGATAAGACTTAGTAGTGTTATTGCTGGATCAAAGGGTATGACCAGTTTTACAGCCCTCTGAGCACAGTTCCCCAATTCTCTCCAGAATTGTGAGATCGGTTCACAACTCCACCAGCAATGCATTTATGTTCCAATGTTCCCACATCTTCTCCAACATTTATCATTTTCTTTTTGTGTCATATTAGTCAATCTGATAGGTGTGAGGTAGTACCTCGGTGTTGTTTCAATTTACATTTTTCTCATTAACAGAGATATAGAGCATTTCTTCATGTGACTATAGATAGTTTAATTTCTTCATCTGAAAACTGCCTCTTCATATCCAGCCAAGTCTGAGACATCCTGACTTCCCATTTGAGAGACTTTTCATGCCCATAGGGGACCATGAAGATACATGAGGGGAAACAGGTGCCAATCAGGTTCCATTCAGTTAATAGACATTTTAAGCTGCTTAACATGTGCCAGTCTCTGTCCTACACTGGAAATAAGAAGAATTGTAAGACAGTCCCTGATCTTTCCTGGAACTCACAGAATGATGGGGGAGATGAAACAACTATGAAGAAAAAAGCTATATACGGGAAATACTGGAAATAATCAACACAAGGAAGGTGTTAGATAGAGACTTGTGGGAAAGGGGAAAAGCTTCCTACAGATAGTGGGATTTTAGCTGAGACCTGAAGAAAGCCAGAGAAGTCATGTGGCAGAGATGAGGAGGGAGAATGTTCCAGGTGTGGGGGACAGCCCCTGAAAGGAATGGCCAGATCTGGGACATGAAGGATTCGTGCTAGGAACAGCACTGAGGCAGCTGTTGCTGGACTGAAGAGTATATCACAGGGTGAGGAGGATTAAGAGGGAGTGAGAAAGATGTAAGGAAACTGGAGAGGTGACAGTGGGTACTTTAGAAAAGGCTCTGAATGCCAGAGAGGATTTTATATTTGGTTCTGAGTTGATAGGGAGCCACTGGATTTGACAGAGTAGAAGACAGGGGTTGCGGGGAGGGATTATGGACTGAGTTGTGCTTGAGGAAGATGATTCTGAGAGCTGAGCATAGGACAGACTAGAATAGGGATGTACTGGAGGGAGAGACCCCAACCAGAAGGTTCTTTCAATAGTCCAATTTGGGAAGTGATGAGGGCCACACCAAGGTAGTGTCCCTGTCAGAGGAGACAAGAGGGCACATATGAGAGCTGTCACAAAGATAAAACTGACAGGTCTTGACAACAGGTTGGTTTGGGCAGTGGTGAGAAGTCAAGATTGAAGGATGACTCTTATGTTGTGGGCCTGGGTGACTAGGAGGATGCTGGTACCTTCAAGAGTAATAAGGAATTTTGAAAGGGAAGAGTACTGAGGGTAGGGGGGATGGAAAGAGTTCAGTTTTGGAAACACTATTTAAGATGTCTCCAGTACATCTATCTGATTGGATATATCTAATAGGCCAGGTGGAGACGAAAGACTGCAGGTCAGCAGAGAGGTTCAGATTGGACAAGTAGATCTGAGAATCATATGCATAGAGACAATAACTGAATCCATGGGAACTGATAAGAACAGCAACAGAGAGAGGAGGGAAGGGAGTTCAGAAGAGCCCAGTGGGACACTCGTTGCCTGGAGGTCATTTTGGGACCTGTCCCTACTGCCTCTAGTGAACATCTGTCAGAAACCAAGGAGGCGAGAGTTGGGGAGTTTGTTTTTTTCCTCTAGACGAGGGCCAACCTGTTGTGCTCTTTTTTGTTTCTGGAGAGCAGGGAAAGGACCTCCTGGGGGAGCTAGTGCTTCTGGTCTGAAGGAGCCGGGCCCCTTCCTTTGCCAGCCTGAGTTCCTAAGGTGATTTTCTGTCTGGGCTTCTGGGCAGACAAGGTCGGGGGCCATGCTGTGCTAGCTCCCATTGGGGGCCAGACCCAGAACCAGGTTCCTTTGGGAAAGGCTCTGAGAGAATGGGCCAGAGGTCCTTTCCCTGTGCCAGCAGGAAGTTTTCCAAAAGCTGCTTAGGAGACAAAGTCTGCTCTGTCCCCCCCCCCACCCCCCCTTACCACCCTCAGGGGAGAGGGGACCCAAACTTCCTTCCTTTCCCTGAGGAAGGGGCCCTTGGGGGCCTCCCCAGGGTCCTCAGAACAGGCCCAGCCTGGCCACTGGGCCTCACCATGGGGAGTCCGTGGACTGACGGGGAGCCCAGTGCCCCCTGCCCCTCCCCCAGCCGGGCTTGCCTCCTGGTGATGGGCCTCAGCTGCTGCCCCTCCCTCTGCCCACTCCCCTGGCTCTTCCTACCCTCAGCTTTTCTCCACCCTGGGCCAATGTCTCTCCCGCCATAGGCTCCCCCTCCGCAGTCTGGCCCCCTCTGCACTGGCTGCCCTGAGGTGGCTGCTGCTGTGGTGCTCATGGAGGGGGTGGCCGCCCCTCCCTTCAGCCTCCATTTCCCTCACGGCCACGCTGGGGCTCGGCCGCTCCCCTCAAAGTGGCCACACCTGTCCCCCTCCTGCTCCTGGCCCACCCCTCCACCCATGGTGACTGGGCTGCACGTAGGAGATCCCTGCATGCCCAACCGGGCGATCAGAAGACGGAGGTTCAGCTTTCCTCTTCGTGGTCAGCCAAACTGTGTTGTTTAAAAACCTCAATGTGGGTTCTAATCTGTTCCCCCAGTTGTGGGGAAAACTGGCTAAAATCACTGATAAATTCACCAAGAGTTTAAGCTTTTAAGGATTTATTAAAACACATAAGATAGTAAAGAGAGAGAAAGATTGAGAACAGATTCCTTATAGCATGGAAATCCTTGCCTTCCTAACCGCCCACGTGAAATTCTGCCACCACCCCCATGTCTCAAACAAAAAGAGGCAGATTCTGTCCCGCAGTGTCTGATTCCTACTTCGTGTCCTCCTCCCAGAAATGGGAGGGTCTTCAAGTTGCTTGGTTGAGAGCAGTCTCCTGTTGATGGCACAGTCCATAGCCTCTAAGAACACTTGATGTCTCAGTCCATAGCCTCTGAAAACACACTGACCTCAGTGTTGGCTAGTGGCTAAAATCCAATCACCTTTAAGTGGGCACTTCGTAGTTCCCCATTCGCACCCAATTCAAACACTACTAAGTCAATGGAGTCGACCCCTGGACGTCTACCAAGTTCCCTTATCTTCACACACAGTCAAGAGCCAGTTTCACATAAAGTCGTAATTTTCCTAGACTTTTCACAGACTTATCAGAGTGCTAAACCCAATTTCCCCATAGCGGGGTTTTTTAACCTTGGGGTTCTGTGAACTTTTAAAATAATATTAAAAAAACATTTTGAGGAGTTTATTTCCATATAAGTGGTTTCCTTTGTAATCTTTTGTATTATATATTGTGCATTTTAAAATATCATTTTTAAGAGAAGAGGTCCATAGTTTCCAATAGACTTCCTAAGGGGTTCATGAGGAAAAAAAAAGTTAATCTCTGCCATAAGAATTGTGGCAAATCAATACACCCTTCCTCTACAGAACAAGAAATTCAATTCTATTCCATTCAGCAGAGATTTACAGAACCCCCATCCTCCAGCCCTGGTGCTTGCTTAGTAGCAGGTCAGATGACTTCCATTTACAAAGCAGTAGGTCCTTCTTTGCTACTTTTGACGAAAGAAAAGAAATCTGTATAATGATAGCTTTTCCAGACAGCAAATAGTTACACACAATACAACAAGAAAAGGTGGTTGTGGTCATGAATTTTTAAGAAAACCACCTGTGGGTAGGTCAACCAAAAGGAGGAGCCTGACTGCAGGTATTGACAATGGTGTCTGTTACCTTATCGTACCACATGAGACTGAGAAGGCAGAGTCCAGAGAACTTCTGCTCTTCCTTGTGCAATTCATTCGATTTTTTAAAAGGTGCTCCAGAGAAAATAGATTTCTGACTAATAATAATAATAACAACAATAACAACAACAATAAATAGTAGTATCAAAGCATACCACAATACTGTTTAACAAGATTCTGTCTTCAAATCATCTTATGATTATCTGACAGGAGCTTTTAGGGAAAAGCTGGTGGTTTTACACATTAAGATTACTTAAGGGGAGACAAAGCTTCCCAAATCTCTGATTGAAATCTCCTTCTGCACGTGACAGAGCCTCTTCATCGATATGCACAGCAGGCCTTTTGACCATGAGGAAGTACTGCACCTTCCTCAGCTTCCAGCCCATGACATATTTGAGCCAGCCACACACGACAGCCGAGGATCTTCCAATACCAGCATTGCAGTGTATGTAGACGGTGTGACCTTTCTGAAGTAGGCAGTGGAGGAAAGAGACGGCCTGAGGCAACATCTTCACTGTCCCTTCAGTACTCCCGTCTGGTGGAGGCAACCATATGTACTCAATTCCTTCTTCTTTATAGAGCCTGATCATGGTGCCTGGGCTCATGGGCTCTGGGTAGGGATTGCAGCCTGATGAATTCTGCAGAATATCCCCTTCGGTCTGAAAATTCATTACTGCTGTCACCCTTAATTCACGCTTTATCTTGATAGTTACATGCTCCAACTGGCGAGGGCAGCTTCCTAAAAAGAGGTTTGGGAGGATTTGTGAATAATGCATGGCTTGATGGCCTGCAATGTTACAACTGAAATCATCCCTATGCCCAGCGGCCTCAATCCAGTGTGCAATTGGGAGACAGTACACGCCATCTACCATGTTGCTTTCGGAGTAAATACTGTAGCGCTCATATTGAGGACCATTACCTTCGAAGGAGAACTCTCCTCCTGGCTCCTTCTTTAGGAACTTGTAACAGAACGTAGCGAGGACATCGGGCACTGCCACCTTGGGTGGTGGTGGTGGTGGTGGCAGCAGCTGCAGCTGTAACCTCATTTCCTGCTGCGGAGGCTGCTGCTCCTGCTGCCCAGGCTGCTGCTCCTGCTGCCCTTGCTGCTGCCCCTGCTGCTGCTCCTGCTGCTCCTGCTGCTGCTGCTGCTCCTGCTGGTCCTGCTGCTGTGGCTCCTGCTGCTGTGGCTCCTGCTGCTGTGGCTCCTGCTGCTGCGGCTGCTGCCCCTGCTGCCACCAATACTGAGCCTGCTGCTGCTGCCCCTGCTGCCACCATTGCTGAGGCTGCTGCTGCTGGGCCTGCTGCTCTGGCTCCTGCTGCTCCTGCCCCTGCTGCCACCAATGCTGAGCCCGCTGCTGCCACCCCTGCTGCCACCAATGCCGAGGCTGTGGCTGCTGCTGCTGCTCCTGCTGGGCCTGCTGCTGTGGCTCCTGCTGCTGCTGCTGCCCCTGCTGCCACCAATTCTGAGCCCGATGCTGCTGCCCCTGCTGCCACCAATGCCGAGGCTGCTGCTGCTGCTGCTGCTGCTGCTCCTGCTGTGGCTGCTGCTCTGGCTCCTGCTGTGCCTGCTGCTGTGGCTCCTGCTGCTGTGGCTGCCCCTGCTGCCACCAATTCTGAGCCCGCTGCTGTTGTCCCTGCTGCCACCAATGCCGAGGCTGCTGCTGCTGCTGTGGCTGCTGCTCCTCCTGCTGTGGCTGCTGCTCCTGCTGCTCCTGCTGTGCCTGCTGCTCTGGCTCCTGCTGTGGCTGCTGCTCCTCCTGCTGTGCCTGCTGCTCTGGCTCCTGCTCTGGCTGGTGCTGCTGCTCCTGCTGCTGCTCCTGCTCCTCCTGTTGCTGCTCCTGCTCCTCCTCCTGCTGCTGCTGCTGCTCCTGCTGTGGCTGCTGCTGCCCCTGCTGCCGCCACTGCTGCCACTGCTGCCCCTGCTGCCCCTGCTGCTGAGGTTGGGGCCACAGCTGCTCCTGCTGCTGCGGTTGGGGCCACAGCTGCCCCTGCTGCTGCGGTTGGGGCCACAGCTGCCCCTGCTGCTGTGGTTGCGGCCACAGCTGCTCCTGCTGTTGCTGCGGTTCCTCCTGCATCTCCTCCTCCATCTCCTCCTCCTGCATCTGCGGCTCCTCCTCCTCCTCCTCCTCCTCCTCCTCCTCCTCCTCCTCCTCCTCCTCCTGCATCTGCGGCTCCTGCGGCAGCCACACCTCCACCAGCTGCGGTTGCTCTCCCTGCTGCTGCTGCTGCCCCTGGGCTTCCGCCGGGAGCTCCCCGACCAGCTCCACCTCCGCGAGCCACAGGCCTGGCTCCTGCAGCCCGCGTATCGCCTCGGGCCCGACCCCGACGCCCGCCCGCTTCATGGGCACGGCCTTCTGAGGCGCCCAACGCCCCAGCTCGGGCGGAGAGCCCATCACCAGCACCTGCGGACGGCCCTGGGCCACGGCGGGAGGCACCACCACCCCGAAACGGAACCGCATCGCCGCGAGCCCACCGAGTCACCGGCTCAGGAGGAACGGCTCCGGCCCTGCCTTCTTCTCCTTCTCCTCTTCTTCCTCTCCTCTAGGCCGCCGGGACCCTCCCGGCACTGACGCTGAGCGAGGAAAACGTCAGCCGTGAATCGCGTAACCACTGACGTACGGGGGCGGGGCCGAGCTGAGGGCGGAGAGGGAGGGGCGGGAGCGGAGGGAGCGGAGGGAGGGGAGGGAGCGCGCAGGTCAGGGACTGCGCAGAGCCCCCTCCAGCCCCAGCCCCAGCCCCAGCCCCAATCCAAGTGGAATAGCTGCGGGGGCAATCTCTGCCTCCCCCCATTGGATTTTAAACCTCACACAAGAAATTTAGAAAGGACTAATGATGGAAAATGCTTTCCACATCCAGGAAAAAAACCAAAAACAAACACCTGTGAAATCTGAATGCAGATTGAACCATATTATTTCTTGCTCTTTTGTGTGTGTGTGTGTGTGTGTGTGTGTGTGTGTGTCACAAAATGCTTGATATAAAAAGGCATCAATAAAACATCAATAAATAGAAATGATGGATAATAATGGAGATAAAAGAAAAAAATCCCAAAGAATCAGAAGACATTGAACTCGAGTACAAAACACATTTCCATATTTCAACAGTTCTCCAATCTCATCAGAGGAAATAGTCCCTCTACCAGTAACTATTGCCATCTCTTCACACACACACACTTGTCCAATGATCTAAAATAGAAAAACTTAGAACCAATTAATAGATCCACATTTTAATTAGCAGACCCAAAGGAATTAAAGATGAGGTGACAAAGGCCCTAAACTAATACCATCTAGGCTGCTTGTGGTTCATCTAATGCAAAGTACAGTTAAAGCTCAATTAAGCAGAGTGCTAAGGCAATAGACTATTCTAGCTCATCGCAATTCCTGATTAACTAAAACTTAAATAGGATCCTTTTGTTTGTTTTTTTAAATAAAAGTATTTTATTATTTTCCAGCTACATGTAGAGATAGTTTTCAACATAAGATTTCCAATTTCAAATTTTTCTCCCTCCCTCCCCTGTCTCCCCCCCTTCCCTAGACAGCAGGTAATCTGATATAGTTTTTTATATATATATATATATATATATCACATTAAACATATTTCTGCATTAGTCATGTTATAACAGAAGTATCAGAGCAGAAAGGAAAAACCTCAAAAAAGGAAAACAACAGCGCCAAAACCAAAAGAAATAGTATGGTCCACGCAACATCAATATTCCACAATTCCTTTTTTGTTCCCTTTCCATCACGAGTCCTTTGCCACTTTCTTGTACCGTTGGATTGGTGAGAAGAATCTAGTCTATCACAGTTGATCAGCGCATAATGTTGATGATACTGTGTATAGTGTTATTCTGGTTCTACTCATCTCACTCATGATCAGTTCATGCAAGTCCTTCCAGGTTTCTCTGAACTCCTCCTGCTCATCGTTTCTTACAGCACAATAGAATTCCATTACATTCATATACCACAACTTGTTCAGCCGTTCCCCAGAACCATATTATTTCTACATTTTTTCTTCTCTGAGGTTTTTCCCTCTTGTTCTGATTCTTCTTTCACAACAAGACTAATGCAGAAATATGTTTAATGTGATTGTACATATATAACCTAGATCAGATTGCTTTCTCTCTTGGGGAGGGAAGACAGGGAGGGGGAAAAATTTTGAACTCAAAATTGTATAAAAACGAATGTTGAAAACTATCTTTACGTGTAACTGGAAAAAATAAAATACTATTAAGACTGGAAAAAAAGAAGCAAAAAGCACTTAAAAAAAAAAAGAAAAAGAAAGGGTACTGCACTTACAATAAAGACATGGGATTGAATCTCTGAGCTTCCGGTAATTTGGGCAGTGCTCACTAAGCAAGTCACATTCTTCTTTGGGCCTCAGTCGTCCTATCAAGAACACGAGTATTTTGTCATAGATTATTTCTAAGGTCTCTGCCAGCTTTTATATTTCATATTCTAAGGCGCCTTCAGCTCTATGTTGGATTCTCTCCATTCTCTTACACCTTTGAATGGTCCATGCTCTGCAGACAGGTGGCTCAATGGATGGAGTGCTGGGCATGGAGTCAGGAAAACCTGAGTTCTAATCTGGCCTCAGGCACTTACTAGCTGTGTGACCCTGAGCAAGCCTCTGCCCCTGTGTTGGCCTCAGTTTCCTTAATTGTGAAATGGGATAATAACAGCACATACCTTGCAGGGTTGTTGTGAATATCAGATGAGATAGTATCTGGAAAGTGCCTATCACAGTGCTTGGAACATAAGGGATACTATAAAAATGCTTATTCTCCAAACCCTTCCCCTCTCAGGATGTTTTTGGTTCTTAAATTCGATGGTCGGGGCGGCTAGGTGGCGCAGTGGATAAAGCACCGGCCCTGGATTCAGGAGTACCTGAGTTCAAATCCGGCCTCAGACACTTGACACTTACTAGCTATGTCACCCTGGGCAAGTCACTTAACCCCCATTGCCCCACAAAAAAAAAATTCGATGGTCTATAGCCTCTAACTTGATACTCTAATGTCCCTCCCAGGTCTGATGTTACACATTCTATGTGCTTGGTTCGTTTCCAGGGCTAATAGTCCATGTTCTAAAGGCCCCTTCCACCTTGGTTAATAAATTTTCTCATGTTTCTTCAAGACCTGACTTTCTGATTTAAGGCCCTGCTCAGTTCAATATACAACATAAGTGAAAAAAAATGACCCCCCCACCCCAAATCAAAAGTACATGTAACAAAACTATAAAGATCAAACAGGACTGAAATGAAGAGATGAGAATACACTCCAAACCTATCCCTCTGGGGAGGTGGAAGACAAAGAAGTGTTATGTCCTGCACGCTTTCTCAATGTAGCCATTCAGTTGTACAGATGTGGGAAGGCTCTGGAGGAAGGGGCGGAATAATATGGAATGACTGTGATAGATACAGACAATATCAACAAAAACATTTTTTAAATGCCTGGAGTTGGGAGTTGGTGAGCCTTGTAAATAGCTAACAGAGAGGCAGAGAGAAAGACATACAGAGAGAGACAGAGTGCACACTTACTATGTGACAGACACTATTCTAAGCACTTTACAATTATAGCCTCATGGGGTGGCTAGGTGGCACAGTGGATAGAGCACCGGCAAGTCACTTAACCCCAATTGCCTCACTAAACAAAACAAAACAAAACAAAACAATTATTGCCTCATTTTGATCCTCCCAACAACCTGGGAGATAGTTACTATCATTTTCCCCATTTCACAAATGAAGGAGTGGAGGCAAATGGAGGTTAAGTGACTAGCCCAGGATCACCTAGCTAATGAGTGTCTGAGGTCCCATTTGCACACAGGTCTTCCTGACTCCAGGCCAGGGACTCTCCCCACTGAGCCAGCTAGCTGTCCCCAGTATGAGGGACATTTCAATCAAAACCTGGTTGGCCCCTTGTCAGAGATATAGTTTCAGGAACACTATCTGATTCTTACCCAAGTCTTCACAGGATAGAAATAGTCTCCATAAGACACTGACTTTGCTAACAAGGATTACGTATATTTAACTGGAGTCTTACACATGCAATCAAAAGGGTCTTGAACTAAACAGTAGTGAGAGGATGGAGGGGAAAAGCATCCTACTGTGGTAACAAGTTTTAACAGTTGGTTATCGATAATGGAGAGACGCCAGTTTTTTAAGGACCACCCTTTCGGGGAGGAGACCAATGGCATGAGCTCCGCACACCAGTCCTCCTGCTGCGCATGTCAGACTGCCTGCTACACACTCAACTTCCGGGGTGCGAGCTTAAAAGGCAAGGAGAGAACGGAAGTGGGATCTTTTTTCCTGCTCTGCTGGTCTCCTGACTGAGCTGCACAGACAGACGCTGACGGGAGTTTGACTCGGCCCGGCTCGCGGTTAGCAGCAGCACGTGCTTGACTCAGTCTCTCTCTCTCCCCAAAGGTGGCCTTGGGCTTTTGGTGAGTTTTATACGGAATATAGACTAAGCTTAGACTTAAGACGATTTGTATTGTATTTCTACTTTCCTATCCCTCTAATCAACATCACCTGGTAACTACCATACAATAAAAGCTCTAACTAGAAAACCAGAAGCTTCTTCCATTTACTAGTCTGGGAGATAAATTAAGGGAAAGGTTAAAGAGGGGAGATTTATGATCTAATATCCAATTTTAAATCTCACACTACACATGTCAGCCAAGCCCAGTAGCATAGCAAGTAGCAGATGTGTCCTAGGAAGCAGAATGGAACTAGAGAACCCATAATTCACCAGAGACAAATCTCTATGAAGACAGACAAATCAAGTCCATGACCAGAGATGGACATGCACAAATGCCCAAAATGGGGGCAACAGAAAAGGTGACCTAGAAATACGAGGGGGAAATACAGTATAATGCCATACGGTAGGCGACCCACTGACACTGTCTGTCACCTTCTTCCCTTTGATATTCTCTTCCTTCCTAGTTTTCCTGAAACTGTTCTCCTCCTGGTTCTCCACCTACCTAGCTGACCCCTCCCTCTGGATCTCCTTTACTCAACTTTCATCCAGGTCATACCCACTAATGGTGATTGTGTTACAAGCAGCTGCCCCAGAGCCCTCATCTCTTCTTCTTATATTCTATTCACTTGGTGACTGCATCCAGATCTATGGATTCAGTTATCATCTCTATGCAGATGATTCTCCTATTTTTTCATCTAACCCCAGACTCTCCAGGGCAGCTAGGTGGTGAAGTGGATAGACTGCCAGGTTTGAAGTCAGGAAGACTCATTTTTCTGACGTCAAATCTGACTTCAGACACTTTTTAGTGGTGTGACTGACCCTGGGCAAGTCACCTGAACCTGTTTGCCTCAGTTCCTCGTCTGTAACATGAGCTGGAGAAGGAAATGGCAGACCACTCCAGTATCTGTGCCAAGAAAACCCCAAATGGGGTCACGAAGAGTCAGACAAGACTGAAAAGAGCAAACAACAGCAATCTCTGTACCTACTTCCAGTCTAGCAACTCCAATTGCCTTTAAGATGGATTGAATTGTTTGGCCTGTAGACATCTTCAACTCAAGATGCCCAAACTGAGGTCACCCCCCCCCAAATTTCCTACTTTCAAAATCCAATATTCCTGTTGTGGGCAACACCAACTTCCCAAGACACCCAGGCTTTCAACCTATGTGCCATCCTGAATGCCTTTCTTGCACTTGCCCCATGTGAGGAAAGGAGTAATGGTCTCCTCTCAGTAAAACACCACCGCCACATCAATACTGATCAAATTGTACTCCTCTGGGCCTGTTTGAGGACTTGGGTCTTGGTCCCCCTCCCCTCAGGCAGACAGATCGCATGGTTTAAGTAGCCCTGAGCTGGTCTCAACTAGGTGCACTCCTGTGCTGTCTCCATATGGGGGAGGATTGAAGAAATGTCCCTGTGGCACCTCCCTATTGACTAAGAACTCAAAGAAGAATTATGGAAAATTAAGATAAAGAATATTGCATTCCCCTTAGCTAGCTTTTGCCCTTAGATTGTAACCCACAAGTAATAGGACAGTGATGAACATGGGGAGCTTCCATTTTCCCTTAGGGACTAGGGATAAAGGGGGCCTGTGAGCCCCTATGCTTTGCACTTGCTGGCTGTAGCACTTACTTGCAAGTGCCCATTCTCCTGAGAATGAAAATCTTGGACTTCACGATCTGTAAAAACTCATCCTTTCATCACAAAAATGAAATCCGTTGGGAAACACACCTCCTCAGCACAGGACTCCCTGGCACTGGGCCTGCTCCCTCCCTCTGCTTGGTATAGTGGGGTAGACATCTGGGAGCTCCACCCAGATTCTCCACCATATAAGGAGAACCCCCAGAGAATCCATCTCATCAGTTTCCACTTGGCTGCTTTCCTGGGCTTTGTGATCTAAAACTGGCTGATCCTTAAGATGAAATCTGCTCAGAAACTCTTATGTCCTCCAATCATTCCCGACCTGACTGTAGCACCTTAGTGTGTCTCCCCACTCCCCACCAGGTAACCTCCTCCCCGGCCTCCTCTTCCATTTCCTTTTCTATGTGGTCTTTCCCCATTAGGTTGTGTGTGCCTTGAGGGCAGGGACTGTCTTATGCCTTTCTTTGTATCTGCAGCTGCAAACACAGCACCTAGCACATAGTAGGTACTGAATGAAAGTTTATTGAATTTTGGTCCATGGTAATGTGAAAACTCTGCAGCAGAGGACCCCTAAGAGAAGCCTCCACATCACCCATGATGACTGTGGTACCCATCCACAGTCCCTGCTGGCCAATGGACTATCCAGGGCTATGAGCACAATAAAGAGGCCTCGGGTATGTTCTGATGCCTGTGCCAGGGCATTGGCTGGCTGATGAGGTTTCCCTTCCTCACTACTTGTCCAACCTGGTGCTGAGTTCAGACAATGGCAGCCCCATCAGCAGCCACTCCCTCATGACTCAAACCATGAGACATATCATATGTCTATTCCATGTCCCCCCTCACTCACAAATAATACGAACCACACAATGATGGAACAGCCTGCTCCACTAAGCCCTAAAGACACTGGACCCTAAGAAAATTCTGAAATGCTGGACTGACAGACTGCCAAGAGCACTCTTCACTCTCAACAGGGCAATGCTGAAAAATAGACAGTCACCCCTATCTTCTCTCCTTGTAAACCCTGTGTGAGAGGATGGAAAAGGAGACAGAACAAAAAAAGCCAATACTGGAACTCATAGCGCAGAGGACAGATGGTTCTGGTTGTATAAATCTGTGTCTAGACTTCCCTGTTTTTTCCACCAAAACATGAGAAAATGGGGGTTACACCTTCCACAAATACAGGGGTGCCAACAACAACTAAGATGCCCTGAAGCCTCACAGCCACTTTATTACAATCATTCATATGGAGAAGGTATCCATAGTATTTTCTCTTCCCAGAATCATCCATTTCCCCCCAAGCATCTGACCCGCAACCAAGGGGAACCCACAGGGAGCAGGGGAGTCGTTAGGAAATTACTCTGTCCTTGTTCATTCACCTACAGAGGTGAGTGGAACAACAGGGTGGAAAGATTCAGGGAGTGAGAGGTGTGTTCCTGAAAAGATAGTGGCTCAGGTGATAGACAATATGCAGTAGCTGGTGAAAGAAAGAAAGAAATGTTCAGATTAGTGGGACAGGAAGCCACTGGACCCTGACCATCAGAGGCAGATAAGGAAATGGGGTGGGGGGGAGAAGGAGATGATCCTTACTTAATTGCTCATTTGCTTAACTGATTAAACTAATTAATTAAGAATGTCTGCCTCCTGATCTTTCTCTGGATGGTTTCCTTGATTTACCTGACTATGACATGTCCCATTAGTTCACCACTGGCAACTGCCCCTCACGTTACCATGAGGTTACTGTTGAAGATATGAATCCTCTTGGGGCAGCCCTGGTCTGAGTCCTCCAGTGGGCTCTATCACAAAAGCCGAATACACTACTGAGACCTACTGAGGTGGTTTCCTCAGCAGGAAACATTGTGGCATGCTGGGTTTATGGCCTAGGAATACCTGATGAACAGATGCAAGGTTTCCCTATTAGCTCCGTCCAGGATGTTCAGCTACACTTTCCCCCCAACTGCCACCCTCCCACCAGAGGAATATCGAACCTGATGCTTATGGTTTCTGAGGGAAGAGTCAAAAAACAGGATTTCAACCCATTACCCGGATGGTTGGCCAACAAGCCAACTCCCCTGGGATGGAGAAAACAGTTTTGGATACAATTAGCAGATACTTTAAAGGCAGGGAACACTCTTTCTGTAAATTCTCTTATAAAAGTAGCATCCCCTTCCAGAGCTCCCAGGTCAAGGAGAAAATATTGCAAGCATCCAGAAAGAAAAAATTCAAATATTGTGGAGCCACAGTCAGGATAACACAAGACCTAGCAGCTTCTACAATAAAGGATTGGAGGGCTTAGAATATGATATTCCAGAGGGCAAAGGAACTGGGATTACAACCAAGAATCACCTACCCAGAAAAACTGAATAGAGTCCTTCAGGGGAAAAAAAATGGGAATTCAATGAAAGAGAGGACTTTCAGGCATTCTTGATGACAAGCCCTGAACTGAATAGAAAGTCTGACTTTCAAACACGAGGCCCTAGAGAAACATCAAAAGGTAAACAGGGAAAAGAAATCATAAGGGATATTACAAGGTTAAACTGTGGACATTCCTACATGGGAAGACGATACTTGTAACTCATAAGAACTTTCTCATTATTAGGGCACCTGCATAGAGAAGATGTAGACAGGCCACAAGTGTGAGTTGAAATATGAAGGGATGATATCTTTAAAATAATAATAATAATAAAATTAAGGGGTGAGAGGAATGCACTGGGAGAAAAGGAAAGGGAGAGGTGGAAAGGAATAAAGTATCTCATATAAAAGAACAAGAAAAAGCTTATACAGTGAAGGGGATGGTGCTGGAGAGTGAGTGAACCTTGCTCTCATCAGAATGGGCTCAAAGAAGGAATGACATTCACATTCAGTTGGGTATAGTAATCTATCTTACCCTGCAGGAAAGTTGGAGGGGAAGGGGATGGGGGAGGGGGATGTCATAGAAGGGAGGGCAAATTGGGGGAGGGGGCAGTTAAAGAGGAACATGGTGAAAGAAGATAGAAAATAGAGTAAATATCATGGGGAGGGAATAGGATGGAGGGAAATGCAGTTAGCAATAGTAACTGTGAAAAGCAACTTTAAGTGACTTTGTCTAACAGGCCTCATTTCTCAAACATATGGAGAACTGAGTCAAATTTGTTAAAATAAGAGCCATTCTCAATTTGATAGATGATCAAATGATATGAAGTTTTCAGATGAAATAATCAAAACGCCCTATAGGCATATAAAAAAAAAATGTTCTAACTCACTACTGATTGGAGAGATGCAGCTCAAAACAATTCCGGGGTACTACTTCATATGTATTGGATTGCATAATAGGAAAGCAGAGGGAAATGATAAATTTTGTAGAGGATATGGGGAAAAAGAGACATTAATGCACTCTTGGTGAAGTTGTAAACTGATTCAAACATTCCTTAGAGCAAATTGGAACTATGGCCAAAGGGCTATAATGGCATGCATACTCTTTGACCTAGTAATAGCACTACTAGGTCAGTATCCAAAAAGTTGAATTCGAAATTGAGGAGATGCCCGTCAATTGGAAAATGGCTGAACAAATTGTGGGATGAGATGATGATGGAACACTATTGTGCTATAAGAAATGATGAGCAGGATGCTATCAGAAAAACCTGGAAAGACTTCCATGAGGTGAGGCAAAGTGACATGTACTGTATACAACATAACAGCAATATTGGAAGATGATCAGCTGTGAATGACTTAGCTATTTTCAGCAATACAATGATCCAAGACAACTCTGAAGGACTTATGAAAAATGCAGTCCATCTCCAGAGAAAGAACCGATGGTGTCTGAATACAGATTGAAGCATAATTTTTTGGTCCTTTTTCTTAAGTTTTTTTTTTGTCTTTTCTTTCACAACCTGCCTAAGGTGGTAATGTTTTGCATGACCATGTGTGTATAACTCACATTGAATTGCTTGTGTTCTTAAGGGGGGGGGAGGAGAGAGGGAGGAAGAGAATTCAGAACACAAAGTTTTAAAAATCGATGTTACAAGGGGCAGCTAGATGGCACAGTGGATAGAGCACCGGCCCTGGAGTCAGGAGGACCTGAGTTCAAATCCGGCCTCAGACACTTAACACTTACTAGGTGTGTGACCCTGGGCAAGTCACTTAACCCCAATTGGGCTTTCCTACTTAAAATTCAGGGCTGTAGCTACTAGGTCCTGCTGCTTTCTCTTCTCTCATCTCACTAGGATGCTCTTATCTCTCTACAAGTTCTAAGAGTAAAGGTACAAGGAACAGTTTGGGTTTTGGGGTGTTAAAGGAAAAAAAACTTCCCCTAAATGGAAAGGTTCCATGACTAAGCACTCACTAAATCCTTATTGGCCTGAACGGAATTCTTTGGCTTCCTGTCTACATAATACTCTCTCCTGAACGTGTCACTTTCTTTACCCCAGGTTTGCCTCAGGCTGATCTGAGAGCTTTGAAAAGACTGATGCCGCAGCGTACATTATGAGACAGGAACAGATATAAAAATGATCATTTTGGCACCAAAGATGATATAAATCCCCTGCAGGCATCCTATCATGGAAAGAAGTGAATCCAGTAATACTCACTTAGGCATCAGAGGGGCCTGCAGTGACATGGTAGCACTACTAGCCTGTGGTTCTCTGGAAACCATTCTGCCTACCAGAGTCTGATGGGGATGCAACATCTCCTTCTCACCCAGCCCCACATATCTGAGGATTCCCATAGGCATCAGTGCATCAAGTATTGGTGTCAAAGAGGAAAAATACAGAATGTGTACAAAACCTGGGTCTGGGGTGATCACTTCCCAGAAAAGCTCCTTCTTTCTACAGCCACTGTGATATAGATACAGAATAATGGATCACATAATGCCGCTGCCCTTTGCTGCCAGGTGACCAGTCTCAGAAGACCAAAGAGCCACTGACAGTGAATCTGCTATGATTAGAAAAGAGCTGATCTGGACTTCAACACAGTACTTGTTCTACTTTCTAGATTCGAGTAAACACCGAGTGGATGATGCCCACAGAAAATCTGAGTTATCAGTTCCTTGTCCATTGGCTTTTAAGTCAGTTCACTCTAGAAAAACCCGCTTCGTTGAGCCCTTTGTGCCTGTACAGGACAAGGCTAGGCTCTGTGGAGAGGAGAAGGTAGAGAATGAGACAGAGGTAAGGTGAGGATTAAATCAACAGCACTCTCTGGAAAGCGTTGTCCCAGCCTGCCTCCCTGAACTTTGTTCTCCTTCCCACTTTCACTGAGCTTGAAGTCACCAAGTTAGACATTGCTTGATGGCAACAACACTCTTTACCTGGACACAGAAAGAGGAAGTGGGGCATTTTGGGGGTAGCATGAAAGGAGCCTGGATTTGGGGTCAAAGAGCCCTGGGCTCAAATCCTGGAACTGGCAGTGATGGCCTTGTGTAAGCCTGAGCAAGTCACTTAAGGCCTCTGAGCTTCCATTCCGAGATTAGTAAAATGAGAAGGTTTCACTACAAAGCCCCTGGAATCCCTTTCAGGACCAGTTCTATATATCTATGTGTTACCTTAACCAAGACATTTCTCTCTGGGCCTCAGTGTCCTCATCTATAAATTGAGTAGGTTGGATAGATAACCCCTGATTGCCCTTGGAGCTCTCAATCTAAAATCTCGTGTATGACTTTGAGCAAATCTTCTCTGTAAAATGGAGAGATTGCTCTGGATGGTATTTGAGGTCCCTCCTATCTCTCGATCTAGAGCCCTATGATCCTGTGGACCCACTGACGGCCTTAAAGAATGACTGGAGAGAGGGAGAACCAAGGCCACAGATATACACCATACATCTGAGAATGTTGGTAATGTTTGCAAGGAGAAAGGTGGCTTTGTTCAGAATGGAGTGTATCACTTGAGAGGGATGGAGAACATCATTCAGGGGCAATGAGACGATTGAGCAGCCTGAGAGACGTGGTTTCGGGATAGCTAATAATCAGTTTATTAATTAGACTAGCTGATAATCAATAAATGGATGATCCAAGGTCCCTCTCCGTAACCAAAGACCAAACCATGGAGATCACTGAATGCTTAAATAACATGGGCAAAGGAGGTGCCCCGAAAGATGAAAATCAACCCTGAGTGGTGAATAATTAATGCGGAGGTGAGGATACCAATGAAGAGGTGGGTTGAAAGTCTTCGACTCCTCCTGCTGCGACCTTGGCTTGATTATGAGATTCAGCCACCTCCAGGAACCTGGACAAAGGAATCCGTCTCTCCCCAGACCACTCTGGTTGGCAAGGTTACCTTAAACCACAATGCAGGCCTGCAAGGGCTTTAGGGCTGGAATCCACCTAGAATAGATTGCTCTAAATTCAAATAAGGGTCCCACCTAGGATCAAGGAGCATGTTCCCCGAGGATTTGGAAAATTTATTTATCAGTAATGTCCTTCAGAGATTGACTGATTTACAGGAGCTGCTTCATGAATGAGGAAATGGAGAGAAGCAGCCTTAATCCTAATTTAATAATGGGTGATCAACATAATAGGGAAGAATCCCTTCTCTCAGCAAAAAGAGGAGGACTGGAAGTAGAAAAGCCAGATTGGTCTCCCAGCCCTACTACAGAGGGCAATGTCTACAGGTGCAGCCTCACACTCTGATTTTGTATACACCTAGTGTGTTTGGTTGGTTGGTTTGTTTTTAGTATCTCTGGCAGGGTAGTTAGGTGGCCCACTGGATAGAGTAGTGGACTTGGAGCCAGAAAGATCTGAGATCAATTCTGGCCTGAGATACTTATTAGATATGTGACCCTGGGCAAGTCACTTGACCCTTATTTGATTCAGTTCCTCATCTGTAAAATGAGAACACACTGGAGAAGAAAATAGCAGAGCACTCCAGTATATTCACTAAGAAAACTCCACGGTTAAAAATTCATGACATCACATAAAGTCATACATCACTGAGTACCTCAACAATAACAAGTGCTGGACATCTGAACAAATATTTACCTGAGTGCCTGATTTCTCAGGGGTAAGGTCTCTGTCAAAGTTGATAGGTTTTCCCTAAATTTCCTTCAAAATAAAGATGTGTCTTTTTTGTAACTATCTCCTCAATCTTTTGGACTACTTTTGGACAACCTTAAATCTTTACCTAAGTACAAAGGAGAGTAACCTCAGCTCAGTGGTGTCACCACTGCTTTGAAGTATCATCCTGCATCAGATGACTTTTGATATTATCGAGAGTTTAACAGATAATTTTGATGTTGATGATTTAGTCAGAATCCATAGTGACACTGAAGGAATTGACTACTCTTCTCATTTCTTAAAGTTAGGATTTTATTTAGGTCCAGTCAGCCTGCTCAACCAGGAAAGGAGCTGTAACATGGGCTAAAATTCAGTGAAAATAGGGTGTGAAATGAGTTGGAGACTTGGATACAACATGGTGGCCTAAGAGTGTAACATCTGCATCGGGGAAAAGACAGGGATCTCAATTGTATAATAATTCCCTTCTGGCCAAAAACTTTAACTACAATGCAATATCTCTTATTTCCACAAGATGGCACCAAAGGGCTAAATTCTGCAATTTCTCCGTTTGGCCACCAGATGTCACCAAAGACCACCCTATAGTATTTTTCAATACTTGCATTAACCACGAGATGGCAGCAAAAGACTGTGTTATAATAGTCACTGGTCCTAAATTGGCCGGAAAAGCATTTGTGAAACATTTATTAACTCTTAGTAACATAAAACTCAGTATACATGGCCCTTAAGGGGAAGACAAGTCTTACTGTTCTTTTCCAAACATGACACATCCACAGGGATGGCAGGATGAATTTGTTTTCAGACATTTTAATTTCACATATGACTCAAAGGAAGGGAGCCAGAGAGCAAGGACATGGAGAAAAAGCCTGCCCCGACCAGAGGGGAGACACTGGTGCTGCCTCTAGATCCCTGGGGACACTGAGCCTGCAGACATTAAAATTCTGATGTCCCTCTAAGAAGAAAAGGGCAGGAAAGAGATCTTGCAATAAGGAGATCATGAAGACATTACAGAAAGGGCCCTAAGGGTAGCACAAGGTGCTCCTGGGAACAGTCTCTGGGGCCCAGCATGTGTTCCCGTATGGAGAAGGGATTGATCAAGGGCACTAGTGTATTTGCTCTTGAAAGAGAGGCTGCCAACTTTCGAGGAGAGGAGAATAAACAATTGGAGATGCCCCTCGTCACAACCTCATGAAAGCAGTGCCAGAGCACTTCTCTCCCTGGAATGATTGTTTCATCCAGTGCTTTCAGTGGTGTGGGGCACTCCCGCTTGGAGAGTCCTGTTCCTGTCAATCAGCCAGGGATTAGGGAGCTGTCTGGCACACAGGGAGCTTAAAGGATTTGCTTATGGTCAAGTGGCCAAGCCAGTAGGTACAACTTGGACCCAGGTCCTCTCTTCATCTGACATGCAGCTGAGCTTTTGGTCCCTGTGTCCTCTGGAAACTTGAGTCTAATTGGGTTTACCCTGTCACCAAATGAGGTCATAGGAGAATGACCCTTGGTCTCTGGCCAACTGGGAATGACAATGCACACAGGAAGGGTCACCTGCTGGGTGGGTGGAAAGACCAGAGCTACTAAGGGTGCCAGTAGCAGGGCAAATTACAAGGCCCAGGACTCCCCAGAACATCAGGGAGCCTTCCATGCAGAGTTGGGAGTTTGGAAAGGACTGCTCCATTACCACCACCACCACCACCATTAAGAAGGTAGAGGGGGGCAGCTAGATGGCGCAGTGGTTAAAGCACCGGCCCTGGATTCAGGAGTACCTGAGTTCAAATCCAGCCTCAGACACTTGACACTTACTAGCTGTGTGACCCTGGGCAAGTCACTTAACCCCCATTGCCTGCAAAAACAAAAACAAAAACAAAAAAAGAAGGTGGAGGGGAGTAGGCATAAAGCTCAGAATGAAACAGGCCTTCAGAGATCCCTCCAGAAGGGCTGGGGCATAGCAGCATTGGCAGAAAGGTTAGGGCATGGCATCCTGCTGGCCACCAGCTCACATCAAGTTAATACAAATGAACAATTACCACCAGTGAACTATGTCCCTTCTTCTTCCAGATTCCCCTCCACCCATATAATCCATAGTCTCCAAGACTTACAGTGCTGTCATAGGTAGAGCTCTGTACAGTGATGACAAGGCATTGCTTCCCAACATTGGCCCTTCCATCTTGCACAGCCTATTTCAGTGGAGAGTGGCTTGCTTCCTGAAATAAAACAAAATCAGAAAGATTGAAAATAAAGAAAACAATTCTGTAAAATCTCATCAGAAAAACAATTTACTTGGACAATAGTTTAAGGAAAGATCCTTTAAGTTACTGAAGTACCAGAAACACATGATCAAAGAAAGACCTTATGCATTATTTCAAGAAAATTATCCGAGAAAACTGTGCTAATATCCTATGTACAGAAGGTAAAATAGAAAGTGAAAAAATCCATCAATAACCTCCTGAAAGATATCCCAAAATGAAGACTCCCAGGAATATTATACCCATATTCCAGAGCTCCTAGGTAAAGAACAAAATATTATAAGCATCCAGAAAAAACAATTCAAATACAATGGAGCAACAGTCAGGATCACACATGAGTTAGTGGCATCCATTTTAAAGGATCAGAGAGCTAGGAATATGATATTAGGGAAGGCAAAGAGCTAGGATTACAATGTAGAATAAACTACAGAGAAAAACTGAGTAGTCAAGGGTACTGAACATTTTGTAAAATAGAGAAAGTTTAAACTTTCTGAAATACAAGACTAGAGAAGCATAAAAGTATAAACAGAAAAGAGACTCAATGAGGTTCAATTGTTTACACTCCCATATAGTCTAAGTAATGATTATCAATAACTGGTATCTTGGGAAGATTCAGAACTTCCCTCCTGTATTCTAAAAACCCCGAAATTTTTACTGAGAGACTTTAATGATGATATTGCATGTCACTCTCTTCCTCTTGGCCAGTCCCTAGCCAACCATGCAAGGAATTTCATCTAGGGCAGGGAAGCTCATTGTGTTCTACTCCAGCTTGGGTGGAGACAAATCCTCTTGTCTAGATAGCTGAAGGAAGGCTCTTCCTCCCAGGGTCCCTAAGTCCATTCATGAAAAAGGGGCTTTGAATTGATGGCTTAAAGCTATAATCAATCTGGTATAGTGCTTCATTTTAAGATAGCCCACCTCCAACTATCTTAACCACTTTGATTTGATTGCTACTTGATGAACCACATACTGTTTCAGGGTTATATAAGCTGTGACCCAACCACGAAGATCATCTTTAGTCTGAGGCAACAAAAGAACCAACCTTTTATTGATAACTTGCAGGCCTAATGAATAAAATGTTTGAATTATCCTGAAACTATGCCTCTCAATTTATAATTTGTCACAATATATAATACATGTAACTCATAAGATCTTTATCATTATAAGGGCAATTAGAAGGATTCTACATAGACAGAAACCATGGGTGTGAGTTGATTATGTTGGGGTAATCTCAGAAAGAAAATGGAGGAATGAGAAAGAGAGAGGCACTCGGAGAAGGGAGAGACAGAATGGGGGACATTTTCTCATAGAAAAGTGGCATACAAGAAAGAGCTTTTACACTGAAGGAGGAAGTGTGGGGGGGAGTTAGTGGGCATCACTTGAACATCATTCACTGGAATCTTTTCAAAGAGGGAAGACTATATACCTATACTCAGTTGGGAATGAAAATCTATCTTATCCAATAGGGAAATAATAGGAAAAACAGATAAGAGAAAGGGAAGGATGACAAGAGGGAGTGATGTAGTAACAGGGATGGATTTAACTGATCAAATTGGTCATGAGGTGTCCCAAAGGAATTAACTCAGTGACTCAGTTTCCCAAGTTTATTACCATACTTTGATGACCACAGGGAGAATCACCCAAGGAGAGATGAGTCTCGAAAAGGGGGATGAAAATGGTTATATTTACAGTGAGAAAAAATAGGGTATCTCATCATTATCTTAATCTCCTCCTTAAGGAGGTACATGGGAGGTCTGAGCCTAATTTGGACTTCCTGAGGTCCTAAGGCTACCTCTGAGGTGGGTACCTTTTCCTTGAAGGTGTGTTTTGGGGGTTTACACGTCATGAGGTAAAATTAAGGACACATTTGGTCATTTCTGGGCATCTTCATAAAGACAGGCTTAGACCTGTCAGACCCAGAGGGTCTCTGTGTTTATGATATCTCTTTACTTAAGATCTGGTTTCTAGGTGTCCTGTCATGTAGAACTATTAATGGCTATGAGTGGTTAATGGTCCCTAGTTACAGTCTCTGCTGATGGTGAGGGTTGATAGGGACAACCCCTCTTGGCTGGTTACTGTAAGAACACAAACCTTAGGTTCTCTGTTAACCCTTTTAGGTACTATTGATAACCCAAGTCTTAGGGTACCTGTTAACCCTTTTTAGCTACAATTGATAGGTTATCTATTAGCCCCTTTTTAGCCTCCTCCATCAGAAGGGCAAATTAAGGGTGGCAACTGATCTTTGGCAAGGAACAGGCTAAAAAGGGAAAAGGAAGAAAACCTTGAAAGGGTTTGAAAGTTGAGAGGAAGGAGTAGAGTCAGAGCAAAGTGAACCAAGAACTGGCAGAGCTGGTTCAACCAGCAACAGAAGGAGAAGGTAGCTCTGAGCTCTGGCAGCAAAGGAAAGTATCTGAGATGGACCTTGGCTTTATGAGCATCTCAGAGTGGAAGACCCAGGCTGGTGTCAGCAGTGTATCGACATAAGGGAGGCCTAAGGAATGTTCCATGAAGAGGTCTGCTCCTTCACCAGCTTCCCCTCTGAATCCCTATCTAGTCTTAGACAATATAGTAGAAGATGGCGGAGAGGAAACAGCAAGCTGCCTGAGCTCTCCTTCTGTTCCTTTAAGAAGAATATTAAATCAAGCCTCTGGATGGATTCTGAAATTACAGAACCTGCAAAGAGACAGAGAGAGACAGTCTTCCAACCAGAGATAATTTAGAAGACTTTAGGAAAAGGTCGGTCTGACTAGGGCAAAAGGGAGGCCCAGCGCAGGGCAGCAGCCCAGCGCCGAGGGGGTTGGGACAAGCCAGCAGGAGCTGTGGACCACAGCCGAACAACTGAGGCCCATGGAACCTGGCTCAAAAATCTGGTGGCCAAGAAGGACAGTGGAAAAACCTACCTGCACCAGCTGAGAGGGAAAGTTGCCAGCTGGAGGGCCACGAAAAGGACAGGTGCGACCAGGCACACAGACACAGCGCTCTTAGACAGGAAGTGCAGGGGGAGTGAACCTCAGAGTAAAAAGCCGGTCACACAGCACCTATAGCCCTGCACAAGAAGCCCAAAACAGGGACCCTGGTGCCCCCAGAGCAGACCTCAACTTAAAAAATAAATAAATAAGCTGCAATAATGAGTAAGAAGCGAAAAAGAGCCCTCTCCATTGAAAGCTTCTGTATCAACATGGAAGAAGCCAACACAAACTCAGATGAGGACAATAGCCTCAAATTGCCTACATGTGAAGCCTCACGAGGGAAGGTGAATTGGTCTCAAGAAGAAAAACCCTTCCTGCAAGAGCTCAAAAAAGATTTTAAAAATCAATTGAGGGGCAGCTAGGTGGTGCAGTGGATAGAGCACCGGCCTTGGAGTCAGGAGTACCTGAGTTCAAATCTGGCCTCAGGCACTTAACACTTACTAGCTGTGTGACCCTGGGCAAGTCACTTAACCCCAATTGCCTCACTAAAAAAAAAATCAATTGATAGAGGTAGAAGAAAAAATGGGGAGAGAAATGAAAGCAAAACAAGAAAACTTTGAAAAAAGAATCAGCAGCTTGGAAAAGGAAGCACAAAAATTGACTGGCCAAATGGAAAAAAAAGAGCATAATCTCACTGAAGAAAACAATGCCTTAAAAAATTCACTTGGACAAATGGAAAAAAAGGTGCATAATCTCATTGAAGAAAACAATGCCTTAAAAAATTCACTTGGACAAATGGAAAAAAAGGTACATAAATAAAATGGAGGGGAATGGACAGTCAGTAATAATCACTGTGAATGTGAATGGAATTAACTCTGCTATAAAACGGAAGTGAATTGCAGAGTGGATTAAAAACCAGAATCCTACAATATGCTGTTTACAAGAAACACATTTGAAGCAGAGAGATACACACAGAGTAAAGGTAAAAGGGTGGAGCAGAATATATTATGCTTCAGCTAAAGTAAAAAAAGCAGAGGTAGCAATCCTTATCTCAGACAAAGTGCAGGCAAAAATAGATCTCATTAAAAGAGATAAGGAAGGAAATTACATCTTGCTTAAAGGTACTATAAATAATGAAGTAATATCAATATTAAATATGTATGCACCAAGTGGTATAGCATCCAAGTTCTTAGAGGAGAAGTTAAATGAGTTCCAAGAGGAATTAGACAGTAATACTATACTACTGGGGGATCTGAATCTTCCCCTCTCAGAATTAGATAAATCTAGCCAAAAAATAAATAAGAAAGAAGTGAAAGAGGTGAATAGATTACTAGAAGGTAGACATGATATATGTCTGGAGAAAATTGAATGGGGATAGAAAGGAATATACCATTTTCTCAGCAGTACATGGCACATTTTCAAAAATTGACCATGTATTAGGGCACAAAAACATCATAGTCGAATGTAGAAAGGCAGAAATAGTAAATGCATCCTCCTCAGATCATGATGCAATAAAAATTACATGTAAGAAAGAGCCAGGGAAAAGTAGAATGAAAATCAATTGGAAACTAAATAATTTCATTCTAAAGAATGAATGGGCCAAACAACAAATCATAGAAACAATCAATAACTATATGCAAGAGAATGACAAGAATGGGACAACATACCAAAATCTTTGGGATGCAGCCAAAGTAGTGCTTAGGGGAAAATTTATACCTCTAAATGCTTACATGAATAAAAAAGAGAAAGAGGAGATTAATTAATTGGGTATGCAACTTAAAAAGCTAGAAAAAGAACAAATTAGAAATCACCAATTAGATAATAAACTAGAGATCCTGAAAATTAAAGGAGAAATTAATAAGATTGAAAGCAAAAAAAAACTATAGAATTAATCAATAAAACTAAGAGCTGGTTTTATGAAAAAACCAATAAAATAGATAAAATATTGGTTAATTTGATTTAAAAAAAGAAAGACGAAAACCAAATCACCAGTATCAAAAATGAAAAGGGTGATGTTACCACCAATGAAGTGGAAATTAAATCAATAATTAGGAATTATTTTGCCCAACTGTATGCCAATAAATTTGACAATCTAAATGAAATGGATGAATATTTACAAAAATACAAACTGCCCAGGTTAACTGAAGAGGAAATAAAATCCTTAAATAAACCCATATTAGAAAAAGAAATTGAACAAGCCATTAATGAACTCCCTAAGAAAAAATCCCCAGGGCCAGATGGGTTTACGGGTGAATTTTGCCAAACATTTAAAGAACAATTAATTCCAATATTATACAAATTATTTGGAAAAATAGGTGAAGAAGGAGTTCTACCAAATTCGTTTTATGACACAAATATGGTGGTGATACCAAAACCAGGCAAAGCAAAAATTGAGAAAGGAAATTATAGACCAATTTCCCTAATGAATATTGATGCTAAAATCTTAAATAAGATATTAACAAGGAGATTACAGCAAGTGATCACCAGGATAATACACTATGACCAGGTGGGATTTATACCAGGAATGCAGGGCTGGTTCAACATTAGGAAAACTATTAACATAATTAACCACATCGGGGCAGCTAGGTGGCACAGTGGATAGAGTACCAGCCCTGAAGTCAGGAGTACCTGAGTTCAAATCTGGCCTCAGACACTTAACACTTACTAGCTGTGTGACCCTGGGCAAGTCACTTAACCCCAATTGCCTCACTAAAAAAAAAAAAACATAATTAACTACATCAATAAGAAAACCAACCAAAATCATATGATTATCTCAATAGATGCAGAGAAAGCTTTTGACAAAATACAGCACCCATTCCTAATAAAAACACTAGAGAGTTTAGGAATAGGTGGAGCTTTCCTTAAAATAATAAACAGTATCTACCTAAAGCCATCAGCAAGTATTACATGCAATGGAGATAAATTAGAGGCCTTCCCAATAAGATCAGGGGTGAAACAGGGATGTCCATTATCACCCCTATTATTTAATATTGTCTTAGATATGTTAGTTTTAGCAATCAGAGAAGAGAAAGGAATTAAAGGAATTAGAATAGGCAAGGAGGAAACAAAACTATCACTCTTTGCAGATGATATGATGCTATACTTAAAGAATCCTAGAGAATCAACTCAAAAATTACTTGAAACAATTAACAACTTTAACAAAGTAGCAGGATATAAAATAAATCCACATAAATCATCAGCATTTCTATACATGACCAACAAAGTCCAGCAGCAAGAGATAGAAAGAGAAATTCCATTTAAAGTAACGGTAGATAATATAAAATATTTGGGAGTCTACTTGCCAAGACAAACCCAGGAACTCTATGAACACAACTACCAAACACTCTTCACACAAATCAAATCAGATCTAAATAATTGGAAAGATATCAATTGCTCATGGATAGGCAGAGTTAATATAGTAAAAATGACAATACTGCCTAAATTAATTTACTTATTCAGTGCCATACCAATCAGACTACCTAAAAATTATTTTATACAGCTAGAAAAAATAATAACAAAATTCATCTGGAAAAACAAAAAATCAAGAATATCCAGGGAAATAATGAAAAAAAATTCAAAGGAAGGTGGGTTAGCGGTACCAAACCTGGAGCTTTACTATAAAGCGGCAGTCATCAAAACTATCTGGTACTGGCTAAAAAATAGAGTGGTAGATCAATGGAATAGGCTAGGCTCAGGAAATGCAGTAGTAAATGACACTAGTTATGTAGTGTTTGATAAACCCAAAGACTCCAGCTTCTGGGATAGGAACTCAGTATTTGACAAAAATTGCTGGGAAAACTGGAAGGTAGTATGGCAGAAATTAGGCATAGACCAACATCTTACATCTTATACTAAAATGAGGTCAAAATGGATACACGATTTAGACATAAGAGGTGATACCATAGGTAAATTAGGAGAGAAAGGAATAGTCTACCTATCAGATCTTTGGAAAGGAAAACAGTTTATGACCAAACAAGAGATAGAGTATGTTATAAAATGAAAAATGGATGATTTTGATTACATTAAATTAAAAAATTTTTGTACAAACAGAAGCAATGCATCCAAAATTAGAAGGGAGGCAGAAAGCTGGGAAACAATTTTTGTGGCCAGTACTTCTGATAAAGGCCTCATCTCTAAAATATATAGAGAACTCAATCAAATTTATAAGAATCCAAGTCATTCCCCTATTGAGAAATGGTCCAAGGATATGAACAGGCAGTTTTCTGATGAAGAAACCAAAGCTATCTATTCCCATATGAAAAAATGCTCTAAATCTCTAATGATTAGAGAGATGCAAATTAAAACAACTCTGAGGTACCACCTGACACCTATCAGACTGGCTAAAATGACAAAAAAGGAAAATAATAAATGTTGGAGAAGCTGTGGGAAAATTGGAACACTAATGCATTGTTGGTGGAGCTGTGAACTGATCCAACCATTCTGGAGAGCAATTTGGAATTATGCCCAAAGCGCGATAAAGCTGTGCATACCTTTTGACCCAGCTATACCACTTTTGGGTCTTTTTCCCAAAGAAATCATGGAAAGGGGAAAGGGACCCACATGTACAAAAATATTTATAGCTGCTCTTTATGTGGTGGCAAGGAATTGGAAGTTGAGGGGATGCCCATCAGTTGGGGAATGGCTGGACAAGTTAAGGTATATGAATACAATGGAATACTATTGTGCTGTAAGAAATGATGAGCAGGAGGAGTTCAGAGAAACCTGGAGGGTCTTGCGTGGGCTGATGATGAGTGAGATGAGCAGAACCAGAAGAACATTGTACACAGTATCATCAACATTGAGTGTTGATCTACTGTGATGGACTATATTCTTCTCACCAATGCAATGGTACAGAAGAGCTCCAGGGAACTCATGATAGAAGAGGATCTCCCAATCCAAGAAAAAAAAAAAGAACAGTGGAGTATAGATGCTGAATGAATCATACTATTTCTTTTGTTTTTGGTGCTGTTGTTTTTCTTTTTTGAGGTTTTTCCTCATTGCTCTGATTTTTCTCTTATAACATGACTAATGCAGAAATATGTTTAATGTTATTTTATATATATAAAACCTATATCAGATTACCTGCTGTCCAGGGGAGGGGGGAGGGAGGGGAGGGAGGGAGAAAAATCTGAAATTGGAAAGCTTGTATAAACAAAAGTTGACAACTATCTTTACATGTAATGGAAAAAAATAAATAAATTTAAAAATTAAAAAAAAAGAAAATGAATCTTGAAAAGAAACAAACAAAAAAGACAACATAGTAATCTGATTTTTATTTGCACAAGGGTTTCTAGTAACCTGAATTTTGCCTCAGACATTAAGATTTCAGGGGTTGAATAGAGGCAGTGTCACAAAAATGTCTAAGTCCGAAGAAGGAAAGAAAAAGGAAGTCTCCAAGCTCTAGAAAATATAGGTTTATTGAGAGAGGGCCTATCTCACAATAAAGCCGGTCTCTGGCAGGGGTGAGTTTGCAAAGACCCAGAGCAGAGCCAGAGACTGACATTTATATCCTACAAGGCTTAACTGCTCATATACACTACTCATTTTATTTATTTTTTATTTTTGGCAGGGCAATGAGGGTTAAGTGACTTGCCCAGGGTCATACAGCTAGTAAGTGTCAAGTGTCTGAGGCTGGATTTGAACTCAGGTCTTCCTGAATCCAAGACCAGTGCTCTATCTACTGCGCCACCTAACTGCCCCCTACACTACTCATTTTAGACAGAACTCCTCCCAGATTATCTTCTGAGTCTATTTCAAATAGTACAGAACATGAGCATTGAAAATGGGCATCATCTAAAAAAATCATGAACATGAACTTAGGGGTGCCCCACCACAGCTGGCAGTCAGCCAAATGTACAATATTTGTGGCAAATTCCTAAAATCAAACAATCTCCAATGATGACTGATTTCTTCAGCTTAGAGATACTATTCTTAGTACCTCATTGGTCATTTCATCGTATTACAAATGGACTTGCTTTGATGGTCAGGGGACAAGTTTATAATCCATAAGAACATATTACATAATCTCTCCTCTTATTTGTTGCATTACTATTAATGTCAGTTACTAAAGAAATAGGGAAAGCTCATTAAATCACATTCTTTTAGTCAAAGAACTGATTTGTTTGAAGTTGAATCACTTAAATCTAAGGATTGGGGAAAATTTCACTCACAGTAGATACAAATGTCAATGAAGCAGAGTCCAAGCTCTGCCTAAATGTTAGGGATTGTTTTAACCCACAATGTCTCACCTAAAAATTCTTGGAAGTTATAGAAGAGGGAGCCTTGTGCATTGAGGTGGGGCATTATATCATCCCTAAGATCATTTTAAATATGAGCTCACCATTGTCAGGTGATGTTACACTTAGAGAACAGATCACAGAATGTCAGGGCTGGAGACACCCTTAGATGAGAGAATGTGAGATCTGGGAGCACCCAGAGATCAGAGAAGATGGAATGTCAGAGCTGGAAGGGACCCTGGAACACACAATGTCAGAAGTGGGGAGGATCAGATTAGCATCACGGTATGCCAGAGATAAAAGGGACCTTGGAACCCAGAATGTCACTGCTCCAGGGGGACCTCAGGCTATCTGCCCACTGGCTCCACTAGAAGGGTTGTCACCACACAGACAGAGCTGGGAGGGTCTTCAGAACACTGAATATCCTTGCTGGAAGGGTATTTGCCTAAGCTCCCCAGTTTGTGCTAGAGATTGTCCCAATCAGGGAGTGGACTGGAGGTCAAGTCAATTAATACAGTTGCTTAGAATTTTTGATCCTTCAAGGCTAATTAAGACCAAACTCTTCCTCCCACCATCAGACCTCCTCCAGAACCTGGGGTGTATATGGTCCAAATGTAGTCTACCTGACCCTGGAGGAAGGTCCTCCTCCCAGTGATTTTTTTTTGCAGGGCAATGGGGGTTGAGTGACTTGCCCAGGGTCACACAGGTAGTAAGTGTCAAGTGTCTGAGACTGAATTTGAACTCAGGTCCTCCTGAATCCAGTGCCAGTGCTTTATCCACTGTGCCACCTAGCTGCCCCCTCCCCCAGTGATTTTTAGTAATAAATTAATTTAAAAGCAAAAAGGATTTTTCCCTTGCCCTCTTGTACAAATGAACCCATGGAAGTCCAGCAGAACTTAATTCCCTGCCTTTGTCTGAGTGACTGATGCTTTCTACTTTGGCTTCGTCACTGCACATTACTGATGAGGTGAATGATTTAATCAATATAAATGTGAAAGCATAAACAGGCACTGAAGATCCCTGTGACAAAAAGCCCAACCCCTGGGCCCCAGGATGCTTGTCTCTGGCTTGTTCAAAGGGCAGGGAGTAGGATGGGGGTCTCTCACAGAAATCCAGGTCAAGATAGCCACCCACCTTTGTTGGAATACAATGTCTCTAGAGGCAAAAAGTTTCTTCTAGCAAGGCAGCAGCAGCTAGCTCTAATCGCTGGTTGCCATGGTAACTGGTTGTTGCCAAAGATACCTGCAATCCTGAGTTGTTGGCATTCAGGCCACCTACTTATCCAGCCTCCATTAGGATCCCTGGGCCAGGAGGGGGGAAGGGCTTCTTCCCAGCTTTGTTCTGGACTGCCAGCTGGGTGCAGATCTAAATCACTAGGAGCTACAAAATATCAGGAGGTACCCACCCATGCACACCTATGTACACACAGGCCTATAAAGTGCATATATTGAGAGACAGAGAACAAAACAAAGACAGACATCGAGATGCAGAGACAGACAGAGGCAGACAGAGCCCGAGCCAGAGAAAGAGAAATACAGATGCTGACTGCAGAACAGTGTGCACAAGAAGAAAGATAAAGCTGCTGCCATGAGACATGCATCAGGGAAGGGGACAAACATCATTCCAGGCACGCTGGTGAGCTCCCTGATCAGCTCCTGGCCAGGCGAGAAGAGACCGAGGCCTAACAAGCTGAAGTTGTTGCCTGGGGTCTCACAGGTACTCAGCAGCAGAGGCAGCATTTGAACCCAGGTCCTCTGATTCCATAACAGGCACGACTCCCTCAAAGCCAAGCTTCTGTCCATAGGACAGTTCTACCTCCCAGAGCAGCTTTTGGCACCAAACCACGGTTGTCCCAGGAGGCACCAGAATTTGGCTTTTAATTCTCCACAAAAAAGGGTAAAAGACCTTAAGCTTGCATGTGATTAAGGAGGGTAATACTGTAACACATATAGGACAGCCTTTATTTTTGCTTCCTTTAGGAGAATTTCTCAAAATCTTGTGTATTCCTGACTGGGGTTCTTTGCTACTTGGATTCTTTCTTTTGAGGCTGCTGGCAATATTTTTTTCTTTGACCTATAAACTTGGAACTCTGGCTCTAAGGTTGCTGGGAGTTTTCATTTGGGGGGTTTCTTTCTGGGGGTGAACTATAGATCCTTTCCATTTCCTCTTTGCTTTCTGGTTCTAAGAGGTCACGAAAGTTTTCTTGTTTGATTCCTTGAAATATTCTATCAAGGCTCTTTTCTAGGACATGACTTTTAGGTTGTCCAGTAATTCTTAAATGTTCCCCCTTAAGTGTTTTTCCATATCACTTGTTTTTTCTATGAGATAGAATTTCTTTCATTTTATAAGAAGAACTTTTCATTGTCTTTTGTAAATGGTACATCATATTTATATTTCTAATTACTTATATCAATACAAGAGAGGACAAGCACATCAATGACTTGGGCATGCAACTAAAATACCTTGAAAATGAATAAATTCAAAATCCTTAATTAAACACCAAATTGGAAATCCTGAAAATCAAAGGAGAGGGTAATGATTGTAAGCAAGGAAACCATTGAACTAATAAATAAAAATAGAATCTGGTTGTATGAAAAATAAAACAGATAAAGAATTTGTCCATTTGATTAACAAAAGCAAAGAAGAAAAGCAAATTACCAGCATCAAAAAGGAAAATAGGGGGCAGCTAGGTGGCACAGTGGATAAAGCACCAGCCTTTGATTCAGGAGGACCTGAGTTCAAATCTCGGCTCAGACACTTGACACTTATTATCTGTGTGACCTCGGGCAAGTTAGGTAACCCTCAATGCCCTGCAAAAAAAAAATGAAAATAGTGAATTCACTATCAATGAAGAGGAAATTAAGACAATTGTGAGGAGCTATTTGGCCCAATTATATCGCAATACATTGTGCAATTTAAATGAAATGGATGAATATCTACAAAATATAAATAATCCAGATTAACAGAAGAGGAAAAAATATTTGAATAACCCCATCTCAGAAAAAGAAATTGAACAAGTGATCAATGAACTTTCTATGAAAAGATCGCCAGGACCAGATGGATTCACAAGAGAATTCTACCAAACCTTTAAAAACAATTAATTCCAATACAACACAAAGTACCTGGGAGTCTACCTGTCAAGGCAAACCCAGGAATTATAGAAACACAGCCATAAAATACTTCTCAGACAAATAAAGTCAGATCTCAACAACTGGACAAATATTAATTTCCCGTGGGTCAGCCGAGCCAATATAATAAAAATGACCATCCCAACTAATCAATGGAAATTCAAAAGAAGGTAGTCCTGCCGTACCAGATCTCAAACCATATTATAGAGCAATCATTATAAAAACAATTTGATACTGGCTAAGAAATAGAGTGGTCGATCAGTGGAACAGAATAGGTATGAATTATAATATATTAAATTGTTAAATTTTTATTCCTTAATCGTTTTTCATGTCACTTATTTTCCTACGATATCTTATCATTTCTTTCCTTTCAAAAGTTTAAATTTTCCTTGTTTTGTGTGTGTGTGTGTTCGTGGTACATCCCTAGTGATCCTACATACACCTTTCCTTCCCCAGAAATCCCAGAGAACCATCAGATATGCCCAATAATCTTTTAAAGAGAATAAAATAATCCACAGAACTGATTGAAATTTCGAAAAGGTCTGAAAATACGTGCAACCTGTAACAGCCATGGAGCTCTGGTTAGAAAGGGCCAGGTTGGGGGTGGGGGGGCGGGGGGGGGGGGAGTTCTCATATCGGTTCATTCAGCATCATGCTTGATCTCTGTGATTTTGTTACACTCACTTTTAACTTTTGGTGTTTTGTTTCCTTTTCCATGGTTGTGCTTACTGTGCAGTTGTTTTCTTGGCTCTGCTTCCATCATTCTGCATCAGATCACATGGATCTTTCCATGGTCCTCTGAATGCATCAGGGACATCACTTCTTATATTTCAGTAATATTTCATTATATTCATGGACCAAGATTTGTTTAGCCACTCCCTGTCATCCATGGGTATCTATTGGCTTCCACTTGTTAGTAATCACCACAAGTCCTTGCTAGAAAGATTTTGGAGAATATAGGGTCTTCCTTTTTATCATGTCTTCCTTGCGGTATAAGGTCAGCAAAGGAATCTCTTATTCAAAGGGTATGGGAATTTTAGTCACATTATTCGCATCATTCCGAATTGCTTTATGGAATGGCTGTACCATTTCACAGCTCCATCAACAATGCATTCATGTGTCCATCCTTCCCCAAGCCTTCCAACATTGACTGTTGTCATTTTTCCCAATTTGCAGGGTACAGGATAAAAGCTCAGGGTTGTATTCATTTGCATATGGAATTTTGAGAGCATAAAGTATAGCCTGCATAGTAACAATAATGGGCACAATGGATCTCATGAAATCTGCCCAGAAGCGAATGATGATGTAAAAGAAGAGAAGCAAAAACCAGTGACATTTAAAGAAAAAATATGCTCCCTACTCAAGAAACCCATCTTGAAGACAGGATGCGTAGAGACTGAGGAGAAGAGGTCTCCCAGAGGAATAGTATAGGACCAAACACCTTAGCACTACAATGTGGGAAATCATACAAGTAAACTGTCCAGACTTTCCAAAATCGAACATGAAATACCAATTGAAAAAATGCAAAAGTCACCTTCCCAAAAGAAATAAAACCGGGGGGGGGGCAATTTCTAAGAAACAGAGTGTTTGACTTTAATAACTAAATTGAGAAACACCAAGTTCTACAAGCAATGGACAGACGCTGGCCATGCCCTGCCTATCCGTGAAGCAGTAATATTTGTGGGAAAACAAATGGGATGGTGAATGAAAAGGGGATACGGCAGAGTGTGGGATGATGGATCTACCTGAAGATTAGCAAAGATGGCCAAGGGAATAAAGAGCCTTCAGGACTGGTGAGGAGCCGGAGGGAAGGATTTAAAAGAGGAAGAGGGAAGCAGGCATGCCCTGTTTTGGTACTTGGAGGGGGAATCTACTGGACTAACTGAGAGGGAGGAAATGGGGGAAGAATAAATAACCAGAAATAAAGGATGAAAAAAGCAACAAATAAGCAAAACCCACAGGAGAAAGGGATAATAGGAGGAAATCAGGGGTGTGGAGAAAAGAGCCATTGGGGTTAGAGCCCTTTGAAAAAAATACACTAAAGTAACTGAAGGAACATAGTATTGAATTTAGAGCCAAAGAGGGGGAAAATTATAACTTGAAATCCCCCTAATATTATCAATCCAAAACCAAATGTTTATTCAGTACCATCTATGTGCTAGGCCTTGTGTTCACTGCAGGAGATACAAAGGAGGAAAAAGCCATGCCCTTCCCTCAAGGAGATTTCAATCTAAAGGAGGATCCTTCGGTCTAATGGGGAATCTTACAGTCTACTGGAGGAACTTACAGTATAATAGCAGAGACAAACAGAGGAAAATGGAAACAAAATGAGAAAGAGGGACAGTTTGGAGAAGAAAACAAAATTCTACAATATGACATTTATAAAAAACACATTTGAAATACAAAGACATACATGAAATAAACCTGGGGAGATTGAAGAAAAAACCCCAATATATGATGCATTAATTGATTCCAAAACAGCAGACAGTGAAATCATGATATCTGATAAAGCAAGAGCAGATATTCAAACAATAACAAAATGCAAATAAAAAACTACATTGGACTGTAAGCAACCATAAACAGTAGGCAAATATCAGTAATAACAAACATTTACACTCCCAAAGCCTTAACATCCCAATTCATAAAGGAAACATGAACTGACCTAGCAGAAGACACAGTAACAGAGTAGTGATAAGACACATCAGCATACCTCTGAAGCACTGGGCCTGAAGTCAGGACAAAACCAGGAACTTGCTAGCTGTGTGATACTGAACAAGTGGATTCACCTGTGCATCCTACTTGTGAAATGGGGGAGAAGATCATCTGCCTCACAGGGTTGTTGTGAGGATCAAGTGAGATAATATTTGTAAAAGAGGTTAGCACAGGGGGCAGCTAGGTGACACAGTGGATAGAGCACGGGCCCTGGATTCAGGAGGACCTGAGTTCAAATGTGGCCTCGGACACTTGACACTTACTAGCTGTGTGACCCTGGGCAAGTCACTTAACCCTCACTGCCCTGCACAGAAAAAGGAGCAGGGTCCTAGGGAAGATTATGAGGACTTGAGTAGTCTTCAGATATCCCCCAAGTATGAGACCTCCTGAGTTCCCATCTGTGAGACTTTCCATGCCCTTAGGGGACCATGAAAATACATCAGTGGAAACAGGTGCCATTCAGTTAATAGATATTTTTAAGCTGCTTCTTATGTAGCAGGCTCTGTGCAACATGGGAAATATGAAGAACTGTATGACAGTCCCTGCTCCCTCACAGAACTCAGACTAATAGTGTTGACAAGAAACAACTATGGATGGATAGAGCACTGGTTCTGGTGTCAGAAGGACCTGAGTTCAAACCCGGCTTCAGACACTTAACACTTACTAGCTGTGTGACCCTGGGCAAGTCACTTAACCCCAACTGCCTCATCAAAATAAATAAATAAATGAAAATTAAAAAAAGAAACAACTATGGAGAAAAAAATCTATATACAGGCAATACTGGAAATAATCAACATAAGGAAGGTGTTACATAGAGACTTGTGGGAAAGGGAAAAAGCTTCCTATAGATAGTGGAATTTTAGCTGAGACTTGAAGAAAGCCAGAGAAATCATGTGGCAGAGATGAGGAGAGAACGTTCCAGGTGTGGGGGCCAGGCACTGAGAGAAAATGGCCAGATCTGGGAGATGGAGCATGTTCTGCTAGGAACAGCAAGGAGGCAGCTGTTGCCGGACTGAAGAGCACATCACAGGGGTGAGGGGGAATGCAGGAGGAGTGTGTAAGATGTAGGGAAACTGGGCCTGGGTGATTGGGAGGATGCTGGTACTTCCAACAGTAATAAGGAATTTTGAAAGGGAAGAGTGTTGAGGGTAGGGGGTAGAAAGAGTTCAATTTTGAATTCACTGTATTTAAGTTGTCTCCAGCACATCCAGTTGGATATATCTAATAGGCCAGTTGGAGATGAAAGACTGCAGGTCAACAGAGAGGTTCAGATTGGACAAGTAGATCTGAGAATCATATGCATAGAGATGATAACTGAATCCTTGGGAACTGTCAAGAACAGCAAGTGAAATAGTATGGAGACAGAAGGGAAGGCAGTTCAGGACAGAGCCCAGTGGGACACTCATGGCCACCAGGCATGACCTGGATGAAGATCCAGCTGAGGACACTGGAAAGGAGTGGCCATGGTGAGGTGCTCAGGGAGAGATACTGTCTTTTACCTTTCCTTCTAATTCTGGTGCTCAGTGCCAGTGCCTGGCACTTATTAGTCACTTAATAAATGTATAATAACCAATTAAAAGGAGAACCCGGAGAAAATCATGTCACAAAACTTTAATCAAAATTATCAAGAGAAGGAGAACAACAGTCGCTGCAAAGTGATCAGAAAACTTGAGGATTAAAAAAGTACGTTAGATTTGGCATCTAAGAGATGGTTAGGAACATTAGGAAGAGATGTTTCAGTTGACTGATGAGGACAGAAGGCAGAGTGTAGAGAGTTAAGGAGAGAGAGGAAAGCAAACAGAGGTGACTATTGTAAATCGCTTTTTCAAGGAGTTTAGCCACAAAGGGGAGGTCATGTATGGGATGATAATTAGAGAGGATGGATGGATCTATGAAGAAATTTTTTAAGGATGCAGGAGACATAGACATGGTTGTAGACAGGGGGAAGTAGGCAGTACATAGGGAGAGATTGAAGATACATGGGCATTATAGAGGGAGCAATCTGCTGGCTGAAATGAACTAGAAGGGACCAGTTTTGCATGCAGAGAGGGGTTTTGCTCAAGAAGGAGTAAGCACATCTCTATGTGTGAGACAGGGGTGGAAGAGGAGACAGTGCCAGAAGGCATCTAAGTGATGAGAGAAGAGGACGGGGGAAGGAGGAACTCTCAGAGAATGACCTCAACATTGTCAGTAAAAATGAGGCAGGTTCTCAGCTGGGTGGGTGGGTGGGTATGGGAAGGAGCCATGGAAGGTTTGAGGAGAGATGGAAATTTTCTGAAGAGCCATTGTGATGAGTGGGATAGGGAGTTAATTAGAGAAGTATAAAAAGATAGTCTTGGGTTCCAGGAGTAGCTCTGCCACCTTTGGGGGAAAACTACATGCTGTTTTAGTAGGGAAGGAAGAGGTATGGATCAAACCCATGTTCTGGAGGAAACAGGACTTGGAAATGAAATTTTAAAAAATGCTGTGGTGAATTGAACAAACACCAGCCCTTTCCCCATTCACTGTCATTGGTTTTCAATGAAATGGCTGTATGGCCCTGCCTTTCATTATTCTGTTAATATAGCAATGCAGGCATAGGAAGAATGAGGTTTTCTTGTAGTGATCTCCTTGACCCAGGTGTTTGAGAGCCTCTGTCCTTTTGTTTTTGATGAGGTTATAGGATACATTACTACCTGTTGTGATGACAGATGACCAGTGTGTGTCTTGTTGCTTCTAACCATGGTACACATCATGTTTTTGAAGAACCACAGGGTGGTTGTGCATGGTTGTGTCATGTTTCCTTTTGTGTCCAACTCTTTGTGACCCCATTTAGGCCTTTCTTGTCAAAGATACTAGACTGGTTTGCCACGTCCTGCTGCAGCTCATTTGACAGATGAGGAACTGAGGTAAAGAGGGTTAAGTGACTTACCCAAAGTCACACAGCTAATAAGAGTCTGAGGCCAGATTTGAAGTCATTAAGGTAAGTCTTCCTCACTCTAGACCCAGAGCTCTATCCACTGTGCTACCTAGCTGCCCATCCTTGTGCTACCATGTCCCCATGGGGTCCCCCTGACGCATATGTGAGTATTACTAGATGAGGTGCTTTACTGAGAGGATATCTGGCAGAGCTGTCCAGTGTCTTTGGTGCTGAAGTGACTTTTTATATCTGTTGATATCTCATCTAACCTAAGCTGTTGTGTAAATCCTTGAAAACTCATTTTGGCCAAAGTTAAAACTGGGATAAGGACTTCTCACCTTAGAGAGAGAGAGTAGGATCTATACAGGTATTTTTCTAAAGAATTCAATTCAAACCAATAAGTGGCTGTTGAATGTTTATGAGGTGAAATTTGATAATTTTTGGAAATGACTTTTCTTTTGATGTTTAAAAAAGAATTTCACCCCCCCCAACCTTTTAGTGTCAGAAGATCTAGAGAGATGAGGGCACACTAGTGAGATGGGAGTATAAGAGGCAGCAGAATCTAATGGATACACCACTCAATTCTGTGTTAGGAAGATCTGTGTTAACATCCTAACTTAGTAGGTGTGGACACTTATGAGATTTGTGATTTCAGATGATTCACATCACCACTCTGAGGGTCAGTTTTTTCCCCTGTAAAATGAGATGGTTTGACTAGCTGACCTTGGAGATCTCTTCCAATTCAATATCTTTTTTGCAATTATGTAAACATTAGTATATTAGTCATTTTGTATGAGAAATCATGCATGAAATAAAAATAAATGAAATAAATAAAGTGAAAAACAGCATGCTTCAGTCTGTATTCAGTCAGGACCAGTTCTTTGGAAATCGATAGAATGCTTTACCACTGTTAAGGGCTAAAATTCTAGCTAGTCTGTCTAAAATATCTAATGAGTGGTCGCCAATAAATTATAAGCTTTAGCAAGAGTTAGACTTTTAAGCATTTATTAAGGAGAATAAGAATTTGGTAAAGAGAGAAAAAGGCCTAGATTCCTATCTATTAAAGGGAGAGCGCATTTCTAGCTCCGCTCTCCACCAGAGTCCAAAGGAAAGAGAGCGCCAGTCTCTTCCTTCCTCCTCCCACTACCCAACGTCACTTCCTGATGCCAAAGAAAAGACTCCTGGTCTTGCCCTCAAAGACCTTCGCTTCATGGGTGGAACTCTTTTACAGTAAGTCTCCAGCAGGTGGTGTCATTCCAATCGTTACACCACAGCTGGTTTTGCCATTCCCCAACTGATGGGCATTCCTGTGAGTGGAGTCAGGAATACCTTCGTGTAATAATACCTCAGATATTTGCTAGTTATGTATCCTTGGGAAAGTCATTTAACTGCTTTGTGCCACTGTTTCCACATCTGTAAAAATGAGGTTGGCTGTGATGGCCTCTCATGTCCCAAGCCATAATTCACAGCACAACAGCCTGGATTCACTCTGTCATATTCTTCTCTTCTCTCTCCTTCATTGCTGCCTTGCCCACTGCCACCCCCTGCTGTGGGATAAACCCCAGACCTATATTTATTACCATGCTTGCCACATAGCAAACACACAAGAAATTTTTGCTCTCTCTCTCTCTGTATATCTATCTATCTATCTATCTATCTATCTATCTATCTATCTATCTATCTATCCATCGTTCTATCTAACACACCTCATGAAGTCTTCATGGAGAAGATGAGTCTAGAGAACTGGACTTCCTACCTGGACAGACTGAGGCTGAGAGTATCTGGGGGCTCCTGTATTGTATTGGCCAATCTCTTCTTAATTTAGTTTGTGCAGCTAGGGAGTGGGGTTGCCAAGGAATGAGCCAATGAGCCCCTGTCCCCTCAGGGGTGCTCTCACTGTCATCTCTTGGATGACAACCTTCGTCCACTTTGCATCAGGGCCTATACAGAAAGAAAAATTCAAATTACACACACACACACACACACAAATACATTCATATATAAACAATCATAACTATTGTTCTTCAACAAATTGTCTCTACCTCTGATGGAACCTTGAGAAACTATAGTAATGGAAAATTGCTGAAGTTGAGAATGTTACCTATAGGACAAAGAGACTACAATAGGTCAAGGGATGATTTTCAAGGGAATGGGGAGACATAGAAATGTTTGTAGGCAGGGTGGGAACCAAGCCATAGAGAGTGAAAGAAGATAAGTGAGAGAGGAGATGCTATAACGGTAATCTATAGGAGATGACAGGAAGGAATGGAGAAAAGAGGGACCTCTTGGTGAATGGACTCCATTCTTTCCTTTCTTATATAGAGCAATGTTCTCATATGAGAGAGTGAGGAAATTGGAGCCTTGGGACATGTCAGGAGGAATAAAAAGCTTTGGAAAAGCTTCTGGGATGAGTGGGTTAGTGGATTATTAATGAAGGAGATGTAAAGTAAATGCTGGAGGCTGATAGAAAGAAAGGCATACTGAGGGACAGGTAGCCAGAAGCAAAACACTGCTGAGGAGGGATAGGGTAAAAGGAGAGACAGAGAAAAGTAGAAATTGGAAAAACAGGATAGAGGGAAATACACAATTAGTAATCATAAGTGTAAATGTCAATGGGATGAACTCACCCAAAAAACAGAAACAGATAGCAGAATGGATTCAAACCCAGAATCCCAAAATATGTTGTTTACAAGAAACATATTTGAAGTAGATATACACACAGAACAAAGGTAAAAGACTGGAGCAATATATTTTAAGCTTCTGTGAGGTAAAAAAAAGCAGGGCTAGCAATCATGACCTCAAAAAAAGCACAAGTAAAGAAAGATATAATTAAAAGAAACCAGGAAGAAAAGTACATCTTCCTAAAAGGTATCATAGACAAGAAGTAACATATATATTGAAGTAATATCTGTATTAAATATACATCTACCAAATAATATATCATCCCTATTTCTAAAGGAGAAGTCAAATTATTTAGAGGACAAAGTTGTCAGTAAAACTAGATTAGTGGGGGACATCAACTTTCCCCTCTAAGAATCAGATAAAACTAATCACAAAATTAACAGGAAAGGACTAAAGGAGATGTTGAGAATTTTACAAAAAATTGATATGAGAGACCTCTGGAGACAACTGAATTGGGATATAAAAGAATATACCTTTTTCTTAGTGGTTCATGGCACCTACACAAAAGCTTACCATATATTAGGTTATATAAACCTCACAGTCAAATGCAAAAAAGCAGATGTATTAAATACATTCTTTGCATATCATAATGCAATAAAAATTACATTAAAGAAAGGGACATGCAAAGAGAGATTACAAATTAATGGAAAGTAAATAATGTAATTCTAAAGAATGAATGATTCAAAGAAGAAATCATAGAAACAATCAATAATTTTATTAAGAGAATTAAAACAATGAGGCAGCATTCCAAAATTTGTGGGATGTGTCCAAAGCAGTACTTTTGGGAAATTTCTATTTCTAAATGCTTACATCAATAAAACAGAAAAAGAACAGATCACAAAACTAAAAAAAGAACAAATGAAATAATTTCCAATGAAATGTCAATAGACATCCAGAAACAAAAGGTGAGATTAAGAATTTTTTCTTTTTTTTTCTTTTTTGTGGGGCAATGGGGGTTAAGTGACTTGCCCAGGGTCACACAGCTAGTAAGTGTCAAATGTCTGAGGCCAGATTTGAACTCAAGTATTCCAGAATCCAAGGCCGGCACTTTATCCACTGTGCCACCTAGCTCACCCCAGGATTAAGAATTTTTTTAAAAAATCAATTGAATAAATAAAAGTAGGTGGGGGTTTTATCTAGATACTAATGAAATAGATAAACCATTGGTTAATTTGATGAACAAAAAGAAAGAAAATCAAACTACCATTCTCAAGAAGAAACAGGTGAATGCATAACCAACAAAGATGAAATTAAAGCAATTATTAGGAGTTATTTGGCCCTATCATATGCCAAAAAAAGAGACAATGTCTGTGAAATGGATGAATACTTACAAAAAATATAAAATGCCCATGTAAACAGGAGAGGAAATAGAATACTTAAATAGCCCTGTGTTAAAAGAAGAAATTGAACATGGCGTTACTGAGTTCCCTCAGAAAAAATCCCCAGGACTAGATCGATTAGAAAATGAATTCTCTGAAGTTCAGATAATTTAAGTGACTTGTCCATGGCCAAACAGCTAGTAACTGTTAAAAATGAGATTTCATAAAATCAGAGAAGCCTAGAGCTAAAAGGTAACCCAGAGCTCCTTTATCCCAGCCTATAGCTTAATAATAATTTCTACAAAAAATCCAACACAATCAAAATGAATTCTACTAGATATTTTTTGTGGGGCAATGGGGGTTAAGTGACTTGCCTAGGGTCACACAGCTAGTAAGGGTCAAAGTGTCTGAGGCCAGATTTGAACTCAGGTACTCCTGAATCCAGGGCTGGTACTTTATCCACTGCGCCACCTAGCTGCCCCTCTACTAGATATTTTAAAAACATTTCACCCTAATACTATATAAACTATCTGAAACAACAGGAAAAGGAGGAGTGCTATCAAATTCCTTTTATGGAACAAATACAGTTTTGATACCTAAATGGTGAGAAGACACCATCATCCTACCTCATCCAGGAGGCGAGAGGTCCACAGGCGTTACACATTGCACACCATTTCTTGAATGCTTCAATCAGTTCTGCTCACTTTTCTTTTCCTCCCCAAAACAATAAATGCAATTTGTTACATAGTATGGCTCTTGAGCATGGGGAGAGGGAGAGACACATGGGATGCCCTGGTGGTGTCAGAAACAGAAAACATCACCAAAATTTTTTTGTAAAAAAAGGTCAATAACCTCAAGAGTAATAATTAAGGAGGGGAAGGAAGAAGGAAAGAAGTTTGGGTTAGTGATTATCAGTGGCAGATCTCAAACTATCCTACAAATCAGAGATTATGAAAACAATCGTTTTTGTTTAGTCCCATCTGACTTTTCCTGACCCCCTTTGGGGTTTGTTTTCTTGGCAAAGATAGTAGAGTGGTTTGCCATTTCCTTCTGCAGCTCATTTGAGAGATGAGGAACTGAGGCAAACAGGGTCAAATGACTTGCTGAGCATCACTCTGAGGGTTTGAGACCAGATTTGAACACCAAATGATGAGTCTTCTTGACTAGGGGCCCAGCAGAACCCCTAGCTGCCCAGAAATCAATTGATACTTGTTAAAAATTAGGAGGTTGATTAATGAAAATGATTATGTATGCAAAGTATAGGAGCAAACAAATAAAATAATAATGTTTAATAAATCTGAAGGGGGAGAGGGGAGGATACACTATTTGATAATTTTTTTTGGTGGGGCAATGAGTGTTAACTGACTTGCCCATGGTCACAAAGTTAGTATCTGTCAAATGTCTGAGGCCAACTATTTGATAATTTTTAACAAGATGGTATAATGGAAAAGCAGTTTGCCAGAAATTTGAGAGGACATCAAGAGCTGACACCATCCATCAAATTAAACTACAAATAGATACATGAATCAGATGTGAAAGGGGGCTCGATAGCAAATTAAAGGAGCAAAGAGGAAATTACTCTTTACATCTATGGAGAGGGGAAGAGGTCTTGATAGAACAAACAAGAGAGAGGATCACATATTACAATGGAGAATTCTGCTTCTATAAAGTGAAAATGTTTTTGCACAAAGAGAGTCAATGCAGTTAAAATGAGAAGGGTCACAGTGAAGTGAGGGAAAACATCTTTGCAGTAAAGCTCCCTAAGGACTGTTGAATATGCAAGATCTAGAGGGAACTGATTCCAGTTTGCAACATTAAGAGCCATTCTCCAATAGGTCAAAGGGTATGAACAGGAAGTTTTCAAAGGAAGAAATGCAAGCTACCAAAGGCCCTATGACAAAACGCTCATTCCCTCATAATGAGAGCAGTGCACATGAAAACAACTCTCTTTTTCAGTCTGTAAATCATGGAGATCCACAGGGTCAAGGACAGTCCCCACTTTCTGTTGCACAACAAGGTACATGGAAAAGCCCCATTCACCAGGTGCTGGTTGAAACCAGAAGAGACAACAAATATTTCATTAAATTAAAGAACACAAAGTGAAAGAGATGATATGGAGAAGGGGAGGGGAAGAGTTGCTATACTGTTTCCTCTCTCCCCAGTCCCAAAGCCAGGCCCACGATGGGAGGAAGGGAGGAAAGAAGAATGGAAACACCCACCTGAGGAGGAGAGGGAGGGAGTGTTCCCAAAGGCTTCTCCCTGCTGGCCTGTACCACACCCCACCCCATCCCATGACTCCCCAAGCTCCAGTCCTCCAGCCAGAGGCCTGGGTAGACAGGGAGCCCCAGGCAGGAGCAGTTCTGGAGGAGAAGAGACACACAGGTTCACCCCTGAAGACAGACAGACAGACAGACAGACAGACACACACACACACACACACACACACACACGATCCTACCTACATATGCAACAAATGCATAGAAAAAGGTATTAATACTTCCAGAACCTTACACATACACAATCCTACATCTATACAAAACAAAGGCATAAACAAAGGTATTAATACTTCCACGGTCTTAGACACACACACACACACACAATCCTACCTAGATACACAAAAAAGGAATATACAAAGGTATTAATAGGTCCACAACCTCACACACACACAATCCTACCTATATACACAACAAAGGCATAAACAATGGTATTAATACTTCCACGACCTTAGAGACACAAATACACACACACAAACATGATCCTACCTACATATACAACAGAGGCATAAACAAAGGTATTAATACTTCCATGATCTTGCACACACACAATCCAAGCTACATACACAACAAAGGCATAAAGAAAGGGATTCATACTTTCATGACCTTATACACACACAATTTTACCTACATACACAACAAAGGCATAAACAAAGGGATTAATATTCCCAGGACATTAGACACACACAAACACACAATCCTACTTCATCAAAGGCATATATAAAGGGATTCATACTCCCACGACCCTACACACACACACACACACACACACACACACAATCTTACCTATAAACACAAAGGGGTAAACAAAGATAGTACTACTTCCATGACCTTAGACACACACACACACACACACACACACAAAAACACACACCCTTCCAAGTATCCCCTGGACGCTAAGAGAAGCCAATGGGGGAGCTTAATGAAAGTTTGTGGGGGAAACTAAGGAGAAGATAAGGAGAACAATGGGAGGGGCAGAGAAAGGAGCAGGGGAGGGGGCACTCACCTCACACCCAGCCATTTAGGCATTAGCAGGACCCGCAGGATCGCTCAGTCTGGAGGATGGGGTGTTGAGGGTGAGGGGAATGGGAGAGGGTGAGGGACAGGCAGACCTTAAGCTGCTCACCTCCCCCCCACAATCAAAGGAACAAGGAGATGGGGTGATCTCCTCCTTCTCCAGAGACTAAGAACTTACAGAAATAGAGGATAGGAGGGGGTGGGCGCTGTGACCTCACTGTAGGGTGGGGCTAGTCTCCTCCCAGAATAGAAGGGAAAGGGAGGAGGGAGGAGGGAGGAGAGGGGACTTTCAGACTTCAGGCCCAGAGCAGTGGGGAGCCCACCCCCATCCTTTCCCTTAGCCCCCATTATCCAGCCTGGCCAGGGGAGGGGGCCTCAGTGCATCTTCCACTGGCAGGTGGGCCCAGGGCTGACCAGGATCCCAGGTTCCTGAGGGCAGGTTGCTGGGACTGGGGGGTGGCACCTCCTGAGCTTGGGGTTGTTGGGGGTCGAAACTGGGAGAGGGAGGCCAAGGAGGGGGAAGGGGACATGAAGGGAGTGGGGTCCTGGGCTCCACAAAAAGGAAGCACCAGTCCTTCAATGGGACTTGGATTCCTTCCAAGCCCTAGAGCAGAGCAGAGGAGGAAGGGGTGGTCTGGGGGAGGGGTGGGTCTCAGCCTCCTTTCTCCAGGCCTGGGGAGACAAAGATCAGTCAGGGACGGGGCCGGGGGTGGGGGGGTGGGGTCGGGGTGGGCACGCAGGCACACAGGAACACCTGCCCCCTTTGTTCATGTGGGACTACTCTGGTCTAAATCCTACATAATATAAACCTTCCAGAGCCTGGACAAGAGGGAGCCACACCCTCCTCTCTGGCTCTGTCTCCTCTACCAAGTGACTGCATCAATTTCTTCCTAAAACTACTTCAGATTTGGGCCTTTATTCTCTCCAACACCAGCTGCCTGCCACTAGTGAATTGGCATAGTGGAGAGACAACAGGAATTGGAGGCACAAGACCTAGATTGAAGTGCTGCCTTACTAATTGTGTGACCCTAGGCAAGCCACTGAAACTCTGTAAACCTCAATTTTCATATCTCTAAAATGGGGGTGCTAATGATACTTGTGATAAGGAAATTACATGGTGCTTATAGGGTTCACATGAGATGTTTAAAAAGTGTTTTTCAAACCATGAAGCACTATACAAGTCTATTATTTTTATTACCATTGTTGTGCTATTGATTCTTTTCTGTTTAATGTTCTTCAGACCATTGCACAGAATTGCTGTCTTCAGTAACTCAATAAAAGTATTGGGATGATAACTCATCTGCTTCAGGCTCCAAAAAGACAATTTTAGGACAATTCTAGGAGACAGGATTAAAGGGATCAGGTGAGATTAATAAAATTGAGAATTGGAAAGTTAAATTAACAAATAAAACTAGAAGTTGGTCTTATAAAAAAAGTAAAATAGATAAACCATTGGTTATTTGATTTAAAAAAAGAAAGAAAATCAAATTCCCAGCCTCAAAAATAAATAGGATGAATGCATAACCAATTAAGATGACCTTAAGGCAATTATTAGGAGATATTCTGCACAATCCTATACCAGGTAAACTGAAAATCAGAGTGAAATGTATGAATTTATAAAAATATAAATTGTGCATGTTAACAGAAGGGGGAATAGAATACTTAACCCCATCTTTAAAAAAATTGAACAAGGCATAAAGGAGTTCCCTAAGACAAAACTTAGAGAATCAGGGACAGAGATAATTACAGAAATCAGGACCACCACCCCTCATCCAAGCTTTTCCCCATCCCCAAAAGAAACTTTCCGTTGTCAGGTGGTCACCCCATCTATCCTCTACAAAATCTTTTGCCTTTCTTTGGTTCTGGGAGGAGAATGTTTCTAAGCCATCTCCTTCCCTTGGGACAAAGTCTGCAACTTCCCACTTGGTCACTTTCTCTAACCCCCAAAGAAAAGACCATTTTATTCTTATTGGACCATGTGCAAGAGTCTAATTCTTTACAGAGGAATACTTAAGGACCACCACCTACTATTTTCCCTCTGACATATTGAAAACAAAACCAACAGAATTGTATGATTATACAATTCAGAAAAAAAAGCTTTTGACAAAATACAAAAATCATTCCAATTATAGACACTTTAAAGCACAGGAATCAAGAGAACCTTTCTCCAAATGACATGTAATATCTTTTTAAAACCCAGAGCAAGCATTATCTGTAATGAGAATAAATGTGAAGCCTTCAGAAGAAGATCAGGAGTGAAACAAGAAGTCCATTATCACCACAATTATTCAGTATTGTACTAGAAATCCTACCTAGAGGCTGAAAACAAGAAAAAGAAATTGGAAGAATAAAAATAGGCACTGAGAAGACAAAACTACAGCTCTTTTCAGACGAAGTATGGTATACTTAGAGTAACCCAGAGAATCAAATAAAAAAGTAGTGGAAAGAATTAGTGACTTTAGCAAAATGGTAATATACAGAATAGAAATGATCAGCATTCCAATATACATCCAACAAGACCCAGCAAAGAGAAATGGAAAGAGAAATTCCATTTAAAATGACTGCAAGCAATATAAAAAAAAAAACTTGGGAGTCTCCCTGCCAAGAACAACCCACAGACTACATGAAAACCATGACAAAACACTCTTCACACAAAGAAAGACAGATCTAAACAACATGAGAATTATGAATTGCTCATCAGTATGCTGAGCCAATAAAAACAACAATTCTCCCAAAGTAACTTACTTATTCTGTGCCAAAACAATCACACTAGCTAAGACTAATTTTATAGAACTAGAAGAAATAATTCATCTGGGAAAAACAGAAAGCAAAGTATTTGAAGGGAACCCATTTTTAAAATGTGAAGAAATGGGGGGCAGCTAGGTGGCCCAGTGGATAGAGCACCTGCCCTGGATTCAGGAGGACCTGAGTTCAAATCCGGCCTCAGACACTTGATACTTACTAGCTGTGTGACCCTTGGCAAGTCACTTAACCGCAATTGCCTCACCAAAAAAAAAAGTGAAGAAATGCAGTGAAGCAGAGCTAGATGTTAAGGTATAATATAAAGTAGTGTTCATGACAACACTCTTGTACTGGCTAAGATATAGAGAGGGGGATCAGTGCAATAGATTAGGTAGGTATACAATACACAGTAGGAAAGGACCACAGGAATTTAGTGTTTGATAAACCAAAAGATCCAAGCTTTAGCAGTAAGAATTCACCATTTCACAAAAACTGCTGGGAAAACTGGAACTGGAAAGTTGTTTAGCAAAACTGAGCAAAGGTCAACACTGTATACCAAGAGGTCAAAATGGGTACATGGGGGCAGCTAGGTGGCACAGTGGATAAAGCACCAGCTCTGGATTCAGGAAGACCTGAGTTCAAATCTGGCCTCAGACACTTGACATTTACTAGCTGTGTGACCCTGGGCAAGTCACTTAACCCCCGTTGCCCTGCAAAAAACCAAAAACACAAAGCAAAACAAAATGGGTACATGGTTTTGACACAAACAGTGATATAAATCGAGGGAGCAAGGAAATATGAACCTGTCAGACCTATAGATAAGGGAGGGAGTTATGAACAAATAAGAGAGAGAAGGGATCATGGGAAGTGAAATAGATAATTATGATTACATGAAACTAAAAAGGTTTTGCACAAAAACGAATACAGCCAAAATTAAAAGGAAACCAGGTAGATAGGGGGAAATTCGACAGCAAGTTTCTCTGATAAAGGTGCTATTTCTCAAATATATAAGGAACTGAGCCACATTTATAAAAATATGAGTCATTCCCAATTGAAAAATGATCAAGGACTGCTGCATATGCAAGATATAGAAAGAACTGATTCCAGTTTTCAACATTAGGAGCCATTCTCCAATAGGTCAAAGGACATGAACAGGATATTTTCAAGGAAGAAATCCCAGCTATCGATAGCCCTATGACAAAATGCCCCCAAACCCTCATAGTGAGAGAAGTGCACATGAAAACAGCTCTGTTCATTCAGTCTGTAAATCGTGGAGATCCACAGGGTCAGGGACAGTCCCCTCTTTCTGTTACACAACAAGGTTCATGGAAATGCCCCATTCACCAGGTTCTGGTTGACGGTAACAAAAACAAACATACCATGAAAATAAAGAACAACAAAGAAAAGAGATAATATGGAGAAGGGTAGGGCCATACAAGGCAAAGCCAAGGACGGGGGAAGGGAGGAAGGCAGGAAGGCAGGAAAGAAGGATGGAAACGTCCACCTGAGGAGGAGAGTGAGGGAGTGTCTGCAAAGGATTCTCCCAACTGACCTCCACTTCACCCCACCCGTGACCCTTCAACCCCCCTGACCTCCAGACAGAGGCCTGGGCCAGTAGGAAGACCCAGGCAGAAGCAGCCCTGGAAGAACAGACACATATACGCATACATGCTTACGCACATACACACAGGCAGACACGATCCTACCTACACACACTCATAAAGGTATTCATACTCCCATGACTGGCAGCACTAGAAGGGTCCTCAGGATAGAGAGAGACAGAGCTGAGAGGGTCTTCAGAACACTGAATATCCTTGCTGGAAGGGTATTTCCCTAAGCTCACACAGTATGTGCTAGAGATCTTAACAGTCAGGGAGTGGACTTGAGGTCAAGTCTACCAATACAGTTTCCTAGGATTTTTCATCTTTCAATGATATTTATTGTTGTGGGGTTTTTTTGGTGAGGCAATTGGGGTTAAATGACTTGCCCAAGGTCACAAAGCTAGTAAGTGTCAAGCATCTGAGGCTGGATTTGAACTCAGGTAGTCCTGACTCCAGGGCTGGTGCTCTATCCACTGCACCAACTAGCTGCCCCTTTCAATGCCATTTAGGACCAAACTACCACCATCTGAAGTCCTGCAGAACCTGGGAGTGTGTGGTGCAAATGGAGTCTAGCTAATCCTGAAGCGAGCCCCTACTCCAAGTGATGTTTAGTAAGAAATGAGTAAAAAATCAAAAGGGATTTCCCCTTGCCACACGGTACAAATGAACCCATGCAGGTCCAGCAGAGCTTAATCCCCTGCCTTTGTCTGAGTGACTGATGCTAACAGGTTTGGCTTAATCACTGCACATTACTGATGAGGTGAATCATCAATCAATATAAATATGATAACATAAACAGGCACTGAAGCCCTCTATGCCAGAAAGTCCAACCACAGGCCCCAGGCTCTGGTTTGTTCAAAGGGCAGGGAGCAGGATGGGGGTCTCACACATTTTCGAATGGAACACCAGATCAAATTAACCTTCCAACTTTTGTGGACTATAATCTTTCTAGAGGCAAAATATAGTGTCCAGCAGGGCAGAAGCAGCTGGTTCTAATCACTGGTTGCCATGGTGACTGGCTGTTGCCAAGGATATCTGGAATGCTGAGTTATTGGAATTCAGGATACCTCCTTATGCAGCCTCCATTATGATCCTTGGGCCCAGGGAAGGGAGGGCTTCTTGCCAGCTTTGACTTAGACTGCCAGCTGGGTGCAGATCTAAATCACTAGGGGCTACAAAATATCAGGAGATACCCACCCATGCTCACATACACACACAGGCATATGTATTGTATATATTGAGAGGCAGAGAACAAAACAAAGACAGACATAGAGATGCAGAGACACAGAGAGAGAAATATAGATGCTGACTGCAGAACTGTTTGCTCAAGAAGAAAGATAAAGCAAGCAGTTGCTGCTATGAGACATGCATCAGGGAAGGAAACAAACATCATGCCAGACACTCTGGTGACCTTCCTGATCAGCTCCTAGCCAGGTGAGAAGTAACTGAGGCCTAACAAGGTTAAATTGTAGCCTGGGGTTTCACAGGTACTAAGCAGCAGAGGCAGCACTTGAACCCAGGTCGTGTAATTCCATAACAGCCAGGACTTAATAAAAGCCAAGCTTCTTTCCATAGGAAAGCTCTGCCTCCCAGAGCAGCATTTGGCACCAAACCTTGGTTGTCCCAGGAGGCATCAGAATTTGGCTTTTAATTCTCCACAAAGAAAAGGTGAAGGACCTTAAGTTTGCATGTGAGCAAGCTGGCTAATACTATAACACATATAGGACAGCCTTTATTTTTGCCTCCTTTAGGAGAATTTCTCAAAATCTTATGTTTTCCTGACTTTGGTTCTTTGGGACTTGAATTCTTTCTTTTGAGGCTGCTTGCAATATTTTGTTCTTTGACCTATAAATTTGGAATTTTGACTCATATTGCTGGCAGTTTTTATCTGGGGAGTTTCTTTCTGGGGGTGACCTACAGATCCTTTCCATTTCCTCCTTGCTTTTTGTTGTTGTTGTGTGGTTTTTTTTTGGTTTTGTTTTTTAGTGAGGCAACGGGGGTTAAGTGACTTGCCCAGGGTCACACAGCTAGTAAGTGTTAAGTGTCTGAGGCCAGATTTGAACTCAGGTACTCCTGACTCCAAGGCCAGTGCTCTATCCACTGCACCACCTAGCTGCCCCCCTTCTCCTTGCTTTTTGGTTCTAAGAGGTCAAGGAAGTTTTCTTATTTAATTTCTTGAAATTTTATGTCAAAGCTCTTTTGTATGGCATAGCTTTTAGGTTGTCCAAAAATTCTTAAATATTTACTCCTCAATTGTTTTCCCATATCACTTGTTTTTACTATGATACATATTTCTTTCATTTTGTAAGATATTATTTTTTATATGGTACATCATATTTATATTTATAATTACTTATATCAATAAAAGAGAGGTAAAGCATACCAATGAATTAGGCATGCAACTAAAATATCTTAAAAATGATTGTTACAAGTCCCCAATTAAACATCAAACTGGAAATCCTGAAAATCAAAGAAGTTCATAACTGAAATTAAGAAAACCAATGAACTAATGAATAAAGCTAGAAGCAAGTTTTATGAAAAAAAACAATAAGATAGTTAAAGCATTTGTTAAGTTGATTTTTAAAAGAAAAGAAGAAAACCAAATTACTATTATCAAAAATGACGGGGGCAGCTAGGTGGCGCAGTGGATAAAGCACCAGCCCTGGATTCAGGAGGACCTAAGTTCAAATCCGGCCTCAGACTCTTGACACTTACTAGCTGTGTGACCCTGGCAAGTCACTTAACCCCCATTGCCCTGCAAAAAAAAAACAAAATAAAAAAATAAACATTACTCAGATTAACAGAAGAAGAAATAAAATATGTGAATATTCCAATCTTAGAGAGAGAAATTGAACAATCCATCAACAAACTTCCTAAGAAAAAATCTTCAGGACCAGATGAATTCACAAGTGAATTTTACCAAATATTTAAAGAACAATTAATTTCAGTAGAATATAAAGTATTTGGGAAAGTAAGTGGAGTCCTACCAAACTACTTTTATGACATAAATATGGTGCAGATACCCAAACTGGGAAGAGACAGAACACAGAAAATTATAGACCAATTTCTCCAATGAATATTGATGCAGAAATTTTACATAAAATACTAGCCAAGAGATTGTAGCAATACATCACAAGGATCACACATTATGACCAGATGGGACTCATACCAGGAATGCAGGGCTTGTTCAACATTAGGATAACAATCAGCAGAAGTGACCACATCAAAAACAAAACCAAAAGAAATCATATGATTATCTCAAAAGATGCAGAAAAAGGCTTTGACAAAATATAGCACCCATTCTTATTAAAAACAGAAGAGAGCACAGGAATGAATAAATGGTGCTTACGTTAAAATAAGTAATACTCATCTAAAATCATCAGCAAACATCTACTGTAATGGGCATAAGCTAGAATATGATCAGGGATGAAGCAAGAATGTCCATTATCACCACTATAATTTAATATTGCCAGAAATGTTAGCTATAGCAATAAGAGAAGAAAAAGAAATTAAAGCATTAGAATAGGCAAGGAGAAAACAAAATTATCACTCCTTGCAGGTGATATGACTCTATATTTAGAAAATCCTAGATAATTAACTAAAAAGCCACTTGAAATTATTAACTTTAGTCAAGTTGTACGATAGAAAATAAACACACATAAATCATCAGCATTTCTATATATTACCAACAAAGTCCAGCAGGAAGAGATAAAAATGAAAATTCAATTTAAAATAACTGTAGACAATATAAAATACCTGGGAGTCTACCTGTCAAGACAAACCCAGGAACTATATGAAGACAACTATAAAACACTTCCTTGAGGTATAAGGTCAGTAATGGAGTCTCTGATTAGAAGGGTATGGACATTTTATTTGCTTTATTTACATAATTCACATTACTTTATGGAATGGTTGTGCCATTTCACAACTCCACCAACCATGCATTTATGTGTCTATCCTTCCCCAAGCCCTCCAACATTGACTGTTGTCATTTTCCCAATTTGCAGGGTGTAGGATGAACCCTCAGGGTTATTTTCATTTCCACATGAGCATGTTGAGAACATAAATTATGACCTGCATAGCAACAATAATGAGCACAATGGATCAAGGGAAATCTGCACAGAAGTGACCAAAGATGTGAAAGAAGAAGCAAAACCCAATGATGTTTATGGTTTAGGTTCCAAAGCAATCTGATTTAAAATCTAATCAACAAGGAAGGGCCCAAGTCAGATTTTGTTGATAATCACCTCTGGTCTTCCCCAACTTTTTTGAGTCTAGGAATAGTATTCCCAGTTCTCCCAACTCTTTCACGTATATACTTGTTAAGATTTTTCTTCTCTCTGATTCTAACATACAATCAATGTTTTGGCCCTGCAGCCCCCACAGGCAGGAGCAGGCTTCCTTTGGACAGTGTCATTCAACAAGAAGCCCCTGAGTGTCTCTCTTGTGCCAGGTTGTTAGAGGAGGCTTGAGTGGCAGCAATCTCTTTTTTACTTAATACTATTTTAGTTTACTGGGGGTAGCTAGGTAGTACAGTATATAGAGCACTGGCCCTGGATTCAGGAGGACCTGAGTTCAAATCCGACCTCAGACCCCACTTACTTGCTGTGTGACCCTAGGCAAGTCACTTAACCCCAATTGCCTCACCAAAAAAATATATTATTTTAGTTTTTCCAATTACATGGAAAGATAGATTCAACATTCATTTTTATAAGATTTTGAGTTCCAAATTTTTCTCCCTCCCTCCATTTGTGTCCCCTCTCTAAGACAGCAAGCAGTGTGATAGAGGATATACATGTGCAATCATGTTCAACAAATTTCCACATTAGTTGGGCTCTTAAAGAAGATTCAGAACAAGGCGGGGGGAACCACAAGAAAGAAAAAAAGTGAAAATAGTCTGCTTTCATCTGCATTCAGACTCCATAGGTCTTTCTCTGGAGGTGGAGAGCATTTTCCATCATAAGTGTTTTGGAATTGTCTTGGATCAAACTATTGCTGAGAAGAGCTAAGTCTATCATAACTGATCCTGGTATAATGTTACTGTGTACAATGTTCTCCTGGTTCTGCTCACTTCATTCAGTACCAGTTCCTGTAAGTCTTTCCAGGTTTTTCTGAAATCTCATCATTTCCTACCACACAATACTATTCCATTAAATTCATATAGTCCAAGTAATTTAGCCATTCCCCAAATGATGGGTATTCCATCAATGTCCAATTCTTTGTCACCATAAAAAGAGCTGTTATAAATAGTTTTGTACATGTGGGGTCCTTTTCCCTTTTCCCGTTTTATGATCTCTTTGGGATAAGACTTAGTAGTGTTATTGCTGGATCAAAGGGTATGACCAGTTTTACAGCCCTCTGAGCACAGTTCCCCAATTCTCTCCAGAATTGTGAGATCGGTTCACAACTCCACCAGCAATGCATTTATGTTCCAATGTTCCCACATCTTCTCCAACATTTATCATTTTCTTTTTGTGTCATATTAGTCAATCTGATAGGTGTGAGGTAGTACCTCGGTGTTGTTTCAATTTACATTTTTCTCATTAACAGAGATATAGAGCATTTCTTCATGTGACTATAGATAGTTTAATTTCTTCATCTGAAAACTGCCTCTTCATATCCAGCCAAGTCTGAGACATCCTGACTTCCCATTTGAGAGACTTTTCATGCCCATAGGGGACCATGAAGATACATGAGGGGAAACAGGTGCCAATCAGGTTCCATTCAGTTAATAGACATTTTAAGCTGCTTAACATGTGCCAGTCTCTGTCCTACACTGGAAATAAGAAGAATTGTAAGACAGTCCCTGATCTTTCCTGGAACTCACAGAATGATGGGGGAGATGAAACAACTATGAAGAAAAAAGCTATATACGGGAAATACTGGAAATAATCAACACAAGGAAGGTGTTAGATAGAGACTTGTGGGAAAGGGGAAAAGCTTCCTACAGATAGTGGGATTTTAGCTGAGACCTGAAGAAAGCCAGAGAAGTCATGTGGCAGAGATGAGGAGGGAGAATGTTCCAAGTGTGGGGGACAGCCCCTGAAAGGAATGGCCAGATCTGGGACATGAAGGATTCGTGCTAGGAACAGCACTGAGGCAGCTGTTGCTGGACTGAAGAGTATATCACAGGAGTGAGGAGGATTAAGAGGGAGTGAGAAAGATGTAAGGAAACTGGAGAGGTGACAGTGGGTACTTTAGAAAAGGCTCTGAATGCCAGAGAGGATTTTATATTTGGTTCTGAGTTGATAGGGAGCCACTGGATTTGACAGAGTAGAAGACAGGGGTTGCGGGGAGGGACTATGGACTGAGTTGTGCTTGAGGAAGATGATTCTGAGAGCTGAGCATAGGACAGACTAGAATAGGGATGTACTGGAGGGAGAGACCCCAACCAGAAGGTTCTTTCAATAGTCCAATTTGGGAAGTGATGAGGGCCACACCAAGGTAGTGTCCCTGTCAGAGGAGACAAGAGGGCACATATGAGAGCTGTCACAAAGATAAAACTGACAGGTCTTGACAACAGGTTGGTTTGGGCAGTGGTGAGAAGTCAAGATTGAAGGATGACTCTTATGTTGTGGGCCTGGGTGACTAGGAGGATGCTGGTACCTTCAAGAGTAATAAGGAATTTTGAAAGGGAAGAGTACTGAGGGTAGGGGGGATGGAAAGAGTTCAGTTTTGGAAACACTATTTAAGATGTCTCCAGTACATCTATCTGATTGGATATATCTAATAGGCCAGGTGGAGACGAAAGACTGCAGGTCAGCAGAGAGGTTCAGATTGGACAAGTAGATCTGAGAATCATATGCATAGAGACAATAACTGAATCCATGGGAACTGATAAGAACAGCAACAGAGAGAGGAGGGAAGGGAGTTCAGAAGAGCCCAGTGGGACACTCGTTGCCTGGAGGTCATTTTGGGACCTGTCCCTACTGCCTCTAGTGAACATCTGTCAGAAACCAAGGAGGCGAGAGTTGGGGAGTTTGTTTTTTTCCTCTAGACGAGGGCCAACCTGTTGTGCTCTTTTTTGTTTCTGGAGAGCAGGGAAAGGACCTCCTGGGGGAGCTAGTGCTTCTGGTCTGAAGGAGCCGGGCCCCTTCCTTTGCCAGCCTGAGTTCCTAAGGTGATTTTCTGTCTGGGCTTCTGGGCAGACAAGGTCGGGGGCCATGCTGTGCTAGCTCCCATTGGGGGCCGGACCCAGAACCAGGTTCCTTTGGGAAAGGCTCTGAGAGAATGGGCCAGAGGTCCTTTCCCTGTGCCAGCAGGAAGTTTTCCAAAAACTGCTTAGGAGACAAAGTCTGCTCTGTCCCCCCCCCACCCCCCCTTACCACCCTCAGGGGAGAGGGGACCCAAACTTCCTTCCTTTCCCTGAGGAAGGGGCCCTTGGGGGCCTCCCCAGGGTCCTCAGAACAGGCCCAGCCTGGCCACTGGGCCTCACCATGGGGAGTCCGTGGACTGACAGGGAGCCCAGTGCCCCCTGCCCCTCCCCCAGCCGGGCTTGCCTCCTGGTGATGGGCCTCAGCTGCTGCCCCTCCCTCTGCCCACTCCCCTGGCTCTTCCTACCCTCAGCTTTTCTCCACCCTGGGCCACTGTCTCTCCCGTCATAGGCTCCCCCTCCGCAGTCTGGCCCCCTCTGCACTGGCTGCCCTGAGGTGGCTGCTGCTGTGGTGCTCATGGAGGGGGTGGCCGCCCCTCCCTTCAGCCTCCATTTCCCTCACGGCCACGCTGGGGCTCGGCCGCTCCCCTCAAAGTGGCCACACCTGTCCCCCTCCTGCTCCTGGCCCACCCCTCCACCCATGGTGACTGGGCTGCACGTAGGAGATCCCTGCATGCCCAACCGGGCGATCAGAAGACGGAGGTTCAGCTTTCCTCTTCGTGGTCAGCCAAACTGTGTTGTTTAAAAACCTCAATGTGGGTTCTAATCTGTTCCCCCAGTTGTGGGGAAAACTGGCTAAAATCACTGATAAATTCACCAAGAGTTTAAGCTTTTAAGGATTTATTAAAACACATAAGATAGTAAAGAGAGAGAAAGATTGAGAACAGATTCCTTATAGCATGGAAATCCTTGCCTTCCTAACCGCCCACGTGAAATTCTGCCACCACCCCCATGTCTCAAACAAAAAGAGGCAGATTCTGTCCCGCAGTGTCTGATTCCTACTTCGTGTCCTCCTCCCAGAAATGGGAGGGTCTTCAAGTTGCTTGGTTGAGAGCAGTCTCCTGTTGATGGCACAGTCCATAGCCTCTAAGAACACTTGATGTCTCAGTCCATAGCCTCTGAAAACACACTGACCTCAGTGTTGGCTAGTGGCTAAAATCCAATCACCTTTAAGTGGGCACTTCGTAGTTCCCCATTCACACCCAATTCAAACACTACTAAGTCAATGGAGTCGACCCCTGGACGTCTACCAAGTTCCCTTATCTTCACACACAGTCAAGAGCCAGTTTCACATAAAGTCGTAATTTTCCTAGACTTTTCACAGACTTATCAGAGTGCTAAACCCAATTTCCCCATAGCGGGGTTTTTTAACCTTGGGGTTCTGTGAACTTTTAAAATAATATTAAAAAAACATTTTGAGGAGTTTATTTCCATATAAGTGGTTTCCTTTGTAATCTTTTGTATTATATATTGTGCATTTTAACATATCATTTTTAAGAGAAAAGGTCCATAGTTTCCAATAGACTTCCTAAGGGGTTCATGAGGAAAAAAAAAGTTAATCTCTGCCATAAGAATTGTGGCAAATCAATACACCCTTCCTCTACAGAACAAGAAATTCAATTCTATTCCATTCAGCAGAGATTTACAGAACCCCCATCCTCCAGCCCTGGCGCTTGCTTAGTAGCAGGTCAGATGACTTCCATTTACAAAGCAGTAGGTCCTTCTTTGCTACTTTTGACGAAAGAAAAGAAATCTGTATAATGATAGCTTTTCCAGACAGCAAATAGTTACACACAATACAACAAGAAAAGGTGGTTGTGGTCATGAATTTTTAAGAAAACCACCTGTGGGTAGGTCAACCAAAAGGAGGAGCCTGACTGCAGGTATTGACAATGGTGTCTGTTACCTTATCGTACCACATGAGACTGAGAAGGCAGAGTCCAGAGAACTTCTGCTCTTCCTTGTGCAATTCATTCGATTCTTTAAAAGGTGCTCCAGAGAAAATAGATTTCTGACTAATAATAATAATAACAACAATAACAACAACAATAAATAGTAGTATCAAAGCATACCACAATACTGTTTAACAAGATTCTGTCTTCAAATCATCTTATGATTATCTGACAGGAGCTTTTAGGGAAAAGCTGGTGGTTTTACACATTAAGATTACTTAAGGGGAGACAAAGCTTCCCAAATCTCTGATTGAAATCTCCTTCTGCACGTGACAGAGCCTCTTCATCGATATGCACAGCAGGCCTTTTGACCATGAGGAAGTACTGCACCTTCCTCAGCTTCCAGCCCATGACATATTTGAGCCAGCCACACACGACAGCCGAGGATCTTCCAATACCAGCATTGCAGTGTATGTAGACGGTGTGACCTTTCTGAAGTAGGCAGTGGAGGAAAGAGACGGCCTGAGGCAACATCTTCACTGTCCCTTCAGTACTCCCGTCTGGTGGAGGCAACCATATGTACTCAATTCCTTCTTCTTTATAGAGCCTGATCATGGTGCCTGGGCTCATGGGCTCTGGGTAGGGATTGCAGCCTGATGAATTCTGCAGAATATCCCCTTCGGTCTGAAAATTCATTACTGCTGTCACCCTTAATTCACGCTTTATCTTGATAGTTACATGCTCCAACTGGCGAGGGCAGCTTCCTAAAAAGAGGTTTGGGAGGATTTGTGAATAATGCATGGCTTGATGGCCTGCAATGTTACAACTGAAATCATCCCTATGCCCAGCGGCCTCAATCCAGTGTGCAATTGGGAGACAGTACACGCCATCTACCATGTTGCTTTCGGAGTAAATACTGTAGCGCTCATATTGAGGACCATTACCTTCGAAGGAGAACTCTCCTCCTGGCTCCTTCTTTAGGAACTTGTAACAGAACGTAGCGAGGACATCGGGCACTGCCACCTTGGGTGGTGGTGGTGGTGGTGGCAGCAGCTGCAGCTGTAACCTCATTTCCTGCTGCGGAGGCTGCTGCTCCTGCTGCCCAGGCTGCTGCTCCTGCTGCCCTTGCTGCTGCCCCTGCTGCTGCTCCTGCTGCTCCTGCTGCTGCTGCTGCTCCTGCTGGTCCTGCTGCTGTGGCTCCTGCTGCTGTGGCTCCTGCTGCTGTGGCTCCTGCTGCTGCGGCTGCTGCCCCTGCTGCCACCAATACTGAGCCTGCTGCTGCTGCCCCTGCTGCCACCATTGCTGAGGCTGCTGCTGCTGGGCCTGCTGCTCTGGCTCCTGCTGCTCCTGCCCCTGCTGCCACCAATGCTGAGCCCGCTGCTGCCACCCCTGCTGCCACCAATGCCGAGGCTGTGGCTGCTGCTGCTGCTCCTGCTGGGCCTGCTGCTGTGGCTCCTGCTGCTGCTGCTGCCCCTGCTGCCACCAATTCTGAGCCCGATGCTGCTGCCCCTGCTGCCACCAATGCCGAGGCTGCTGCTGCTGCTGCTGCTGCTGCTCCTGCTGTGGCTGCTGCTCTGGCTCCTGCTGTGCCTGCTGCTGTGGCTGCCCCTGCTGCCACCAATTCTGAGCCCGCTGCTGTTGTCCCTGCTGCCACCAATGCCGAGGCTGCTGCTGCTGCTGTGGCTGCTGCTCCTCCTGCTGTGGCTGCTGCTCCTGCTGCTCCTGCTGTGCCTGCTGCTCTGGCTCCTGCTGTGGCTGCTGCTCCTCCTGCTGTGCCTGCTGCTCTGGCTCCTGCTCTGGCTGGTGCTGCTGCTCCTGCTGCTGCTCCTGCTCCTCCTGTTGCTGCTCCTGCTCCTCCTCCTGCTGCTGCTGCTGCTCCTGCTGTGGCTGCTGCTGCCCCTGCTGCCGCCACTGCTGCCACTGCTGCCCCTGCTGCCCCTGCTGCTGAGGTTGGGGCCACAGCTGCTCCTGCTGCTGCGGTTGGGGCCACAGCTGCCCCTGCTGCTGCGGTTGGGGCCACAGCTGCCCCTGCTGCTGTGGTTGCGGCCACAGCTGCTCCTGCTGTTGCTGCGGTTCCTCCTGCATCTCCTCCTCCATCTCCTCCTCCTGCATCTGCGGCTCCTCCTCCTCCTCCTCCTCCTCCTCCTCCTCCTCCTCCTCCTCCTCCTCCTCCTCCTCCTCCTCCTCCTGCATCTGCGGCTCCTGCGGCAGCCACACCTCCACCAGCTGCGGTTGCTCTCCCTGCTGCTGCGGTTGCTCTCCCTGCTGCTGCTGCTGCCCCTGGGCTTCCGCCGGGAGCTCCCCGACCAGCTCCACCTCCGCGAGCCACAGGCCTGGCTCCTGCAGCCCGCGTATCGCCTCGGGCCCGACCCCGACGCCCGCCCGCTTCATGGGCACGGCCTTCTGAGGCGCCCAACGCCCCAGCTCGGGCGGAGAGCCCATCACCAGCACCTGCGGACGGCCCTGGGCCACGGCGGGAGGCACCACCACCCCGAAACGGAACCGCATCGCCGCGAGCCCACCGAGTCACCGGCTCAGGAGGAACGGCTCCGGCCCTGCCTTCTTCTCCTTCTCCTCTTCTTCCTCTCCTCTAGGCCGCCGGGACCCTCCCGGCACTGACGCTGAGCGAGGAAAACGTCAGCCGTGAATCGCGTAACCACTGACGTACGGGGGCGGGGCCGAGCTGAGGGCGGAGAGGGAGGGGCGGGAGCGGAGGGAGCGGAGGGAGGGGAGGGAGCGCGCAGGTCAGGGACTGCGCAGAGCCCCCTCCAGCCCCAGCCCCAGCCCCAGCCCCAATCCAAGTGGAATAGCTGCGGGGGCAATCTCTGCCTCCCCCCATTGGATTTTAAACCTCACACAAGAAATTTAGAAAGGACTAATGATGGAAAATGCTTTCCACATCCAGGAAAAAAACCAAAAACAAACACCTGTGAAATCTGAATGCAGATTGAACCATATTATTTCTTGCTCTTTTGTGTGTGTGTGTGTGTGTGTGTGTGTGTGTCACAAAATGCTTGATATAAAAAGGCATCAATAAAACATCAATAAATAGAAATGATGGATAATAATGGAGATAAAAGAAAAAAATCCCAAAGAATCAGAAGACATTGAACTCGAGTACAAAACACATTTCCATATTTCAACAGTTCTCCAATCTCATCAGAGGAAATAGTCCCTCTACCAGTAACTATTGCCATCTCTTCACACACACACACTTGTCCAATGATCTAAAATAGAAAAACTTAGAACCAATTAATAGATCCACATTTTAATTAGCAGACCCAAAGGAATTAAAGATGAGGTGACAAAGGCCCTAAACTAATACCATCTAGGCTGCTTGTGGTTCATCTAATGCAAAGTACAGTTAAAGCTCAATTAAGCAGAGTGCTAAGGCAATAGACTATTCTAGCTCATCGCAATTCCTGATTAACTAAAACTTAAATAGGATCCTTTTGTTTGTTTTTTTTAAATAAAAGTATTTTATTATTTTCCAGCTACATGTAGAGATAGTTTTCAACATAAGATTTCCAATTTCAAATTTTTCTCCCTCCCTCCCCTGTCTCCCCCCCTTCCCTAGACAGCAGGTAATCTGATATAGTTTTATATATATATATATATATATATATATCACATTAAACATATTTCTGCATTAGTCATGTTATAACAGAAGTATCAGAGCAGAAAGGAAAAACCTCAAAAAAGGAAAACAACAGCGCCAAAACCAAAAGAAATAGTATGGTCCACGCAACATCAATATTCCACAATTCCTTTTTTGTTCCCTTTCCATCACGAGTCCTTTGCAACTTTCTTGTACCGTTGGATTGGTGAGAAGAATCTAGTCTATCACAGTTGATCAGCGCATAATGTTGATGATACTGTGTATAGTGTTATTCTGGTTCTACTCATCTCACTCATGATCAGTTCATGCAAGTCCTTCCAGGTTTCTCTGAACTCCTCCTGCTCATCGTTTCTTACAGCACAATAGAATTCCATTACATTCATATACCACAACTTGTTCAGCCGTTCCCCAGAACCATATTATTTCTACATTTTTTCTTCTCTGAGGTTTTTCCCTCTTGTTCTGATTCTTCTTTCACAACAAGACTAATGCAGAAATATGTTTAATGTGATTGTACATATATAACCTAGATCAGATTGCTTTCTCTCTTGGGGAGGGAAGACAGGGAGGGGGAAAAATTTTGAACTCAAAATTGTATAAAAACGAATGTTGAAAACTATCTTTACGTGTAACTGGAAAAAATAAAATACTATTAAGACTGGAAAAAAAGAAGCAAAAAGCACTTAAAAAAAAAAAGAAAAAGAAAGGGTACTGCACTTACAATAAAGACATGGGATTGAATCTCTGAGCTTCCGGTAATTTGGGCAGTGCTCACTAAGCAAGTCACATTCTTCTTTGGGCCTCAGTCGTCCTATCAAGAACACGAGTATTTTGTCATAGATTATTTCTAAGGTCTCTGCCAGCTTTTATATTTCATATTCTAAGGCGCCTTCAGCTCTATGTTGGATTCTCTCCATTCTCTTACACCTTTGAATGGTCCATGCTCTGCAGACAGGTGGCTCAATGGATGGAGTGCTGGGCATGGAGTCAGGAAAACCTGAGTTCTAATCTGGCCTCAGGCACTTACTAGCTGTGTGACCCTGAGCAAGCCTCTGCCCCTGTGTTGGCCTCAGTTTCCTTAATTGTGAAATGGGATAATAACAGCACATACCTTGCAGGGTTGTTGTGAATATCAGATGAGATAGTATCTGGAAAGTGCCTATCACAGTGCTTGGAACATAAGGGATACTATAAAAATGCTTATTCTCCAAACCCTTCCCCTCTCAGGATGTTTTTGGTTCTTAAATTCGATGGTCGGGGCGGCTAGGTGGCGCAGTGGATAAAGCACCGGCCCTGGATTCAGGAGTACCTGAGTTCAAATCCGGCCTCAGACACTTGACACTTACTAGCTATGTCACCCTGGGCAAGTCACTTAACCCCCATTGCCCCACAAAAAAAAAATTCGATGGTCTATAGCCTCTAACTTGATACTCTAATGTCCCTCCCAGGTCTGATGTTACACATTCTATGTGCTTGGTTCGTTTCCAGGGCTAATAGTCCATGTTCTAAAGGCCCCTTCCACCTTGGTTAATAAATTTTCTCATGTTTCTTCAAGACCTGACTTTCTGATTTAAGGCCCTGCTCAGTTCAATATACAACATAAGTGAAAAAAAATGACCCCCCCCACCCCAAATCAAAAGTACATGTAACAAAACTATAAAGATCAAACAGGACTGAAATGAAGAGATGAGAATACACTCCAAACCTATCCCTCTGGGGAGGTGGAAGACAAAGAAGTGTTATGTCCTGCACGCTTTCTCAATGTAGCCATTCAGTTGTACAGATGTGGGAAGGCTCTGGAGGAAGGGGCGGAATAATATGGAATGACTGTGATAGATACAGACAATATCAACAAAAACATTTTTTAAATGCCTGGAGTTGGGAGTTGGTGAGCCTTGTAAATAGCTAACAGAGAGGCAGAGAGAAAGACATACAGAGAGAGACAGAGTGCACACTTACTATGTGACAGACACTATTCTAAGCACTTTACAATTATAGCCTCATGGGGTGGCTAGGTGGCACAGTGGATAGAGCACCGGCAAGTCACTTAACCCCAATTGCCTCACTAAACAAAACAAAACAAAACAAAACAATTATTGCCTCATTTTGATCCTCCCAACAACCTGGGAGATAGTTACTATCATTTTCCCCATTTCACAAATGAAGGAGTGGAGGCAAATGGAGGTTAAGTGACTAGCCCAGGATCACCTAGCTAATGAGTGTCTGAGGTCCCATTTGCACACAGGTCTTCCTGACTCCAGGCCAGGGACTCTCCCCACTGAGCCAGCTAGCTGTCCCCAGTATGAGGGACATTTCAATCAAAACCTGGTTGGCCCCTTGTCAGAGATATAGTTTCAGGAACACTATCTGATTCTTACCCAAGTCTTCACAGGATAGAAATAGTCTCCATAAGACACTGACTTTGCTAACAAGGATTACGTATATTTAACTGGAGTCTTACACATGCAATCAAAAGGGTCTTGAACTAAACAGTAGTGAGAGGATGGAGGGGAAAAGCATCCTACTGTGGTAACAAGTTTTAACAGTTGGTTATCGATAATGGAGAGACGCCAGTTTTTTAAGGACCACCCTTTCGGGGAGGAGACCAATGGCATGAGCTCCGCACACCAGTCCTCCTGCTGCGCATGTCAGACTGCCTGCTACGCACTCAACTTCCGGGGTGCGAGCTTAAAAGGCAAGGAGAGAACGGAAGTGGGATCTTTTTTCCTGCTCTGCTGGTCTCCTGACTGAGCTGCACAGACAGACGCTGACGGGAGTTTGACTCGGCCCGGCTCGCGGTTAGCAGCAGCACGTGCTTGACTCAGTCTCTCTCTCTCCCCAAAGGTGGCCTTGGGCTTTTGGTGAGTTTTATACGGAATATAGACTAAGCTTAGACTTAAGACGATTTGTATTGTATTTCTACTTTCCTATCCCTCTAATCAACATCACCTGGTAACTACCATACAATAAAAGCTCTAACTAGAAAACCAGAAGCTTCTTCCATTTACTAGTCTGGGAGATAAATTAAGGGAAAGGTTAAAGAGGGGAGATTTATGATCTAATATCCAATTTTAAATCTCACACTACACATGTCAGCCAAGCCCAGTAGCATAGCAAGTAGCAGATGTGTCCTAGGAAGCAGAATGGAACTAGAGAACCCATAATTCACCAGAGACAAATCTCTATGAAGACAGACAAATCAAGTCCATGACCAGAGATGGACATGCACAAATGCCCAAAATGGGGGCAACAGAAAAGGTGACCTAGAAATACGAGGGGGAAATACAGTATAATGCCATACGGTAGGCGACCCACTGACACTGTCTGTCACCTTCTTCCCTTTGATATTCTCTTCCTTCCTAGTTTTCCTGAAACTGTTCTCCTCCTGGTTCTCCACCTACCTAGCTGACCCCTCCCTCTGGATCTCCTTTACTCAACTTTCATCCAGGTCATACCCACTAATGGTGATTGTGTTACAAGCAGCTGCCCCAGAGCCCTCATCTCTTCTTCTTATATTCTATTCACTTGGTGACTGCATCCAGATCTATGGATTCAGTTATCATCTCTATGCAGATGATTCTCCTATTTTTTCATCTAACCCCAGACTCTCCAGGGCAGCTAGGTGGTGAAGTGGATAGACTGCCAGGTTTGAAGTCAGGAAGACTCATTTTTCTGACGTCAAATCTGACTTCAGACACTTTTTAGTGGTGTGACTGACCCTGGGCAAGTCACCTGAACCTGTTTGCCTCAGTTCCTCGTCTGTAACATGAGCTGGAGAAGGAAATGGCAGACCACTCCAGTATCTGTGCCAAGAAAACCCCAAATGGGGTCACGAAGAGTCAGACAAGACTGAAAAGAGCAAACAACAGCAATCTCTGTACCTACTTCCAGTCTAGCAACTCCAATTGCCTTTAAGATGGATTGAATTGTTTGGCCTGTAGACATCTTCAACTCAAGATGCCCAAACTGAGGTCACCCCCCCCCAAATTTCCTACTTTCAAAATCCAATATTCCTGTTGTGGGCAACACCAACTTCCCAAGACACCCAGGCTTTCAACCTATGTGCCATCCTGAATGCCTTTCTTGCACTTGCCCCATGTGAGGAAAGGAGTAATGGTCTCCTCTCAGTAAAACACCACCGCCACATCAATACTGATCAAATTGTACTCCTCTGGGCCTGTTTGAGGACTTGGGTCTTGGTCCCCCTCCCCTCAGGCAGACAGATCGCATGGTTTAAGTAGCCCTGAGCTGGTCTCAACTAGGTGCACTCCTGTGCTGTCTCCATATGGGGGAGGATTGAAGAAATGTCCCTGTGGCACCTCCCTATTGACTAAGAACTCAAAGAAGAATTATGGAAAATTAAGATAAAGAATATTGCATTCCCCTTAGCTAGCTTTTGCCCTTAGATTGTAACCCACAAGTAATAGGACAGTGATGAACATGGGGAGCTTCCATTTTCCCTTAGGGACTAGGGATAAAGGGGGCCTGTGAGCCCCTATGCTTTGCACTTGCTGGCTGTAGCACTTACTTGCAAGTGCCCATTCTCCTGAGAATGAAAATCTTGGACTTCACGATCTGTAAAAACTCATCCTTTCATCACAAAAATGAAATCCGTTGGGAAACACACCTCCTCAGCACAGGACTCCCTGGCACTGGGCCTGCTCCCTCCCTCTGCTTGGTATAGTGGGGTAGACATCTGGGAGCTCCACCCAGATTCTCCACCATATAAGGAGAACCCCCAGAGAATCCATCTCATCAGTTTCCACTTGGCTGCTTTCCTGGGCTTTGTGATCTAAAACTGGCTGATCCTTAAGATGAAATCTGCTCAGAAACTCTTATGTCCTCCAATCATTCCCGACCTGACTGTAGCACCTTAGTGTGTCTCCCCACTCCCCACCAGGTAACCTCCTCCCCGGCCTCCTCTTCCATTTCCTTTTCTATGTGGTCTTTCCCCATTAGGTTGTGTGTGCCTTGAGGGCAGGGACTGTCTTATGCCTTTCTTTGTATCTGCAGCTGCAAACACAGCACCTAGCACATAGTAGGTACTGAATGAAAGTTTATTGAATTTTGGTCCATGGTAATGTGAAAACTCTGCAGCAGAGGACCCCTAAGAGAAGCCTCCACATCACCCATGATGACTGTGGTACCCATCCACAGTCCCTGCTGGCCAATGGACTATCCAGGGCTATGAGCACAATAAAGAGGCCTCGGGTATGTTCTGATGCCTGTGCCAGGGCATTGGCTGGCTGATGAGGTTTCCCTTCCTCACTACTTGTCCAACCTGGTGCTGAGTTCAGACAATGGCAGCCCCATCAGCAGCCACTCCCTCATGACTCAAACCATGAGACATATCATATGTCTATTCCATGTCCCCCCTCACTCACAAATAATACGAACCACACAATGATGGAACAGCCTGCTCCACTAAGCCCTAAAGACACTGGACCCTAAGAAAATTCTGAAATGCTGGACTGACAGACTGCCAAGAGCACTCTTCACTCTCAACAGGGCAATGCTGAAAAATAGACAGTCACCCCTATCTTCTCTCCTTGTAAACCCTGTGTGAGAGGATGGAAAAGGAGACAGAACAAAAAAAGCCAATACTGGAACTCATAGCGCAGAGGACAGATGGTTCTGGTTGTATAAATCTGTGTCTAGACTTCCCTGTTTTTTCCACCAAAACATGAGAAAATGGGGGTTACACCTTCCACAAATACAGGGGTGCCAACAACAACTAAGATGCCCTGAAGCCTCACAGCCACTTTATTACAATCATTCATATGGAGAAGGTATCCATAGTATTTTCTCTTCCCAGAATCATCCATTTCCCCCCCAAGCATCTGACCCGCAACCAAGGGGAACCCACAGGGAGCAGGGGAGTCGTTAGGAAATTACTCTGTCCTTGTTCATTCACCTACAGAGGTGAGTGGAACAACAGGGTGGAAAGATTCAGGGAGTGAGAGGTGTGTTCCTGAAAAGATAGTGGCTCAGGTGATAGACAATATGCAGTAGCTGGTGAAAGAAAGAAAGAAATGTTCAGATTAGTGGGACAGGAAGCCACTGGACCCTGACCATCAGAGGCAGATAAGGAAATGGGGTGGGGGGGAGAAGGAGATGATCCTTACTTAATTGCTCATTTGCTTAACTGATTAAACTAATTAATTAAGAATGTCTGCCTCCTGATCTTTCTCTGGATGGTTTCCTTGATTTACCTGACTATGACATGTCCCATTAGTTCACCACTGGCAACTGCCCCTCACGTTACCATGAGGTTACTGTTGAAGATATGAATCCTCTTGGGGCAGCCCTGGTCTGAGTCCTCCAGTGGGCTCTATCACAAAAGCCGAATACACTACTGAGACCTACTGAGGTGGTTTCCTCAGCAGGAAACATTGTGGCATGCTGGGTTTATGGCCTAGGAATACCTGATGAACAGATGCAAGGTTTCCCTATTAGCTCCGTCCAGGATGTTCAGCTACACTTTCCCCCCAACTGCCACCCTCCCACCAGAGGAATATCGAACCTGATGCTTATGGTTTCTGAGGGAAGAGTCAAAAAACAGGATTTCAACCCATTACCCGGATGGTTGGCCAACAAGCCAACTCCCCTGGGATGGAGAAAACAGTTTTGGATACAATTAGCAGATACTTTAAAGGCAGGGAACACTCTTTCTGTAAATTCTCTTATAAAAGTAGCATCCCCTTCCAGAGCTCCCAGGTCAAGGAGAAAATATTGCAAGCATCCAGAAAGAAAAAATTCAAATATTGTGGAGCCACAGTCAGGATAACACAAGACCTAGCAGCTTCTACAATAAAGGATTGGAGGGCTTAGAATATGATATTCCAGAGGGCAAAGGAACTGGGATTACAACCAAGAATCACCTACCCAGAAAAACTGAATAGAGTCCTTCAGGGGAAAAAAATGGGAATTCAATGAAAGAGAGGACTTTCAGGCATTCTTGATGACAAGCCCTGAACTGAATAGAAAGTCTGACTTTCAAACACGAGGCCCTAGAGAAACATCAAAAGGTAAACAGGGAAAAGAAATCATAAGGGATATTACAAGGTTAAACTGTGGACATTCCTACATGGGAAGACGATACTTGTAACTCATAAGAACTTTCTCATTATTAGGGCACCTGCATAGAGAAGATGTAGACAGGCCACAAGTGTGAGTTGAAATATGAAGGGATGATATCTTTAAAATAATAATAATAATAAAATTAAGGGGTGAGAGGAATGCACTGGGAGAAAAGGAAAGGGAGAGGTGGAAAGGAATAAAGTATCTCATATAAAAGAACAAGAAAAAGCTTATACAGTGAAGGGGATGGTGCTGGAGAGTGAGTGAACCTTGCTCTCATCAGAATGGGCTCAAAGAAGGAATGACATTCACATTCAGTTGGGTATAGTAATCTATCTTACCCTGCAGGAAAGTTGGAGGGGAAGGGGATGGGGGAGGGGGATGTCATAGAAGGGAGGGCAAATTGGGGGAGGGGGCAGTTAAAGAGGAACATGGTGAAAGAAGATAGAAAATAGAGTAAATATCATGGGGAGGGAATAGGATGGAGGGAAATGCAGTTAGCAATAGTAACTGTGAAAAGCAACTTTAAGTGACTTTGTCTAACAGGCCTCATTTCTCAAACATATGGAGAACTGAGTCAAATTTGTTAAAATAAGAGCCATTCTCAATTTGATAGATGATCAAATGATATGAAGTTTTCAGATGAAATAATCAAAACGCCCTATAGGCATATGAAAAAAAAATGTTCTAACTCACTACTGATTGGAGAGATGCAGCTCAAAACAATTCCGGGGTACTACTTCATATGTATTGGATTGCATAATAGGAAAGCAGAGGGAAATGATAAATTTTGTAGAGGATATGGGGAAAAAGAGACATTAATGCACTCTTGGTGAAGTTGTAAACTGATTCAAACATTCCTTAGAGCAAATTGGAACTATGGCCAAAGGGCTATAATGGCATGCATACTCTTTGACCTAGTAATAGCACTACTAGGTCAGTATCCAAAAAGTTGAATTCGAAATTGAGGAGATGCCCGTCAATTGGAAAATGGCTGAACAAATTGTGGGATGAGATGATGATGGAACACTATTGTGCTATAAGAAATGATGAGCAGGATGCTATCAGAAAAACCTGGAAAGACTTCCATGAGGTGAGGCAAAGTGACATGTACTGTATACAACATAACAGCAATATTGGAAGATGATCAGCTGTGAATGACTTAGCTATTTTCAGCAATACAATGATCCAAGACAACTCTGAAGGACTTATGAAAAATGCAGTCCATCTCCAGAGAAAGAACCGATGGTGTCTGAATACAGATTGAAGCATAATTTTTTGGTCCTTTTTCTTAAGTTTTTTTTTGTCTTTTCTTTCACAACCTGCCTAAGGTGGTAATGTTTTGCATGACCATGTGTGTATAACTCACATTGAATTGCTTGTGTTCTTAAGGGGGGGGGAGGAGAGAGGGAGGAAGAGAATTCAGAACACAAAGTTTTAAAAATCGATGTTACAAGGGGCAGCTAGATGGCACAGTGGATAGAGCACCGGCCCTGGAGTCAGGAGGACCTGAGTTCAAATCCGGCCTCAGACACTTAACACTTACTAGGTGTGTGACCCTGGGCAAGTCACTTAACCCCAATTGGGCTTTCCTACTTAAAATTCAGGGCTGTAGCTACTAGGTCCTGCTGCTTTCTCTTCTCTCATCTCACTAGGATGCTCTTATCTCTCTACAAGTTCTAAGAGTAAAGGTACAAGGAACAGTTTGGGTTTTGGGGTGTTAAAGGAAAAAAAACTTCCCCTAAATGGAAAGGTTCCATGACTAAGCACTCACTAAATCCTTATTGGCCTGAACGGAATTCTTTGGCTTCCTGTCTACATAATACTCTCTCCTGAACGTGTCACTTTCTTTACCCCAGGTTTGCCTCAGGCTGATCTGAGAGCTTTGAAAAGACTGATGCCGCAGCGTACATTATGAGACAGGAACAGATATAAAAATGATCATTTTGGCACCAAAGATGATATAAATCCCCTGCAGGCATCCTATCATGGAAAGAAGTGAATCCAGTAATACTCACTTAGGCATCAGAGGGGCCTGCAGTGACATGGTAGCACTACTAGCCTGTGGTTCTCTGGAAACCATTCTGCCTACCAGAGTCTGATGGGGATGCAACATCTCCTTCTCACCCAGCCCCACATATCTGAGGATTCCCATAGGCATCAGTGCATCAAGTATTGGTGTCAAAGAGGAAAAATACAGAATGTGTACAAAACCTGGGTCTGGGGTGATCACTTCCCAGAAAAGCTCCTTCTTTCTACAGCCACTGTGATATAGATACAGAATAATGGATCACATAATGCCGCTGCCCTTTGCTGCCAGGTGACCAGTCTCAGAAGACCAAAGAGCCACTGACAGTGAATCTGCTATGATTAGAAAAGAGCTGATCTGGACTTCAACACAGTACTTGTTCTACTTTCTAGATTCGAGTAAACACCGAGTGGATGATGCCCACAGAAAATCTGAGTTATCAGTTCCTTGTCCATTGGCTTTTAAGTCAGTTCACTCTAGAAAAACCCGCTTCGTTGAGCCCTTTGTGCCTGTACAGGACAAGGCTAGGCTCTGTGGAGAGGAGAAGGTAGAGAATGAGACAGAGGTAAGGTGAGGATTAAATCAACAGCACTCTCTGGAAAGCGTTGTCCCAGCCTGCCTCCCTGAACTTTGTTCTCCTTCCCACTTTCACTGAGCTTGAAGTCACCAAGTTAGACATTGCTTGATGGCAACAACACTCTTTACCTGGACACAGAAAGAGGAAGTGGGGCATTTTGGGGGTAGCATGAAAGGAGCCTGGATTTGGGGTCAAAGAGCCCTGGGCTCAAATCCTGGAACTGGCAGTGATGGCCTTGTGTAAGCCTGAGCAAGTCACTTAAGGCCTCTGAGCTTCCATTCCGAGATTAGTAAAATGAGAAGGTTTCACTACAAAGCCCCTGGAATCCCTTTCAGGACCAGTTCTATATATCTATGTGTTACCTTAACCAAGACATTTCTCTCTGGGCCTCAGTGTCCTCATCTATAAATTGAGTAGGTTGGATAGATAACCCCTGATTGCCCTTGGAGCTCTCAATCTAAAATCTCGTGTATGACTTTGAGCAAATCTTCTCTGTAAAATGGAGAGATTGCTCTGGATGGTATTTGAGGTCCCTCCTATCTCTCGATCTAGAGCCCTATGATCCTGTGGACCCACTGACGGCCTTAAAGAATGACTGGAGAGAGGGAGAACCAAGGCCACAGATATACACCATACATCTGAGAATGTTGGTAATGTTTGCAAGGAGAAAGGTGGCTTTGTTCAGAATGGAGTGTATCACTTGAGAGGGATGGAGAACATCATTCAGGGGCAATGAGACGATTGAGCAGCCTGAGAGACGTGGTTTCGGGATAGCTAATAATCAGTTTATTAATTAGACTAGCTGATAATCAATAAATGGATGATCCAAGGTCCCTCTCCGTAACCAAAGACCAAACCATGGAGATCACTGAATGCTTAAATAACATGGGCAAAGGAGGTGCCCCGAAAGATGAAAATCAACCCTGAGTGGTGAATAATTAATGCGGAGGTGAGGATACCAATGAAGAGGTGGGTTGAAAGTCTTCGACTCCTCCTGCTGCGACCTTGGCTTGATTATGAGATTCAGCCACCTCCAGGAACCTGGACAAAGGAATCCGTCTCTCCCCAGACCACTCTGGTTGGCAAGGTTACCTTAAACCACAATGCAGGCCTGCAAGGGCTTTAGGGCTGGAATCCACCTAGAATAGATTGCTCTAAATTCAAATAAGGGTCCCACCTAGGATCAAGGAGCATGTTCCCCGAGGATTTGGAAAATTTATTTATCAGTAATGTCCTTCAGAGATTGACTGATTTACAGGAGCTGCTTCATGAATGAGGAAATGGAGAGAAGCAGCCTTAATCCTAATTTAATAATGGGTGATCAACATAATAGGGAAGAATCCCTTCTCTCAGCAAAAAGAGGAGGACTGGAAGTAGAAAAGCCAGATTGGTCTCCCAGCCCTACTACAGAGGGCAATGTCTACAGGTGCAGCCTCACACTCTGATTTTGTATACACCTAGTGTGTTTGGTTGGTTGGTTTGTTTTTAGTATCTCTGGCAGGGTAGTTAGGTGGCCCACTGGATAGAGTAGTGGACTTGGAGCCAGAAAGATCTGAGATCAATTCTGGCCTGAGATACTTATTAGATATGTGACCCTGGGCAAGTCACTTGACCCTTATTTGATTCAGTTCCTCATCTGTAAAATGAGAACACACTGGAGAAGAAAATAGCAGAGCACTCCAGTATATTCACTAAGAAAACTCCACGGTTAAAAATTCATGACATCACATAAAGTCATACATCACTGAGTACCTCAACAATAACAAGTGCTGGACATCTGAACAAATATTTACCTGAGTGCCTGATTTCTCAGGGGTAAGGTCTCTGTCAAAGTTGATAGGTTTTCCCTAAATTTCCTTCAAAATAAAGATGTGTCTTTTTTGTAACTATCTCCTCAATCTTTTGGACTACTTTTGGACAACCTTAAATCTTTACCTAAGTACAAAGGAGAGTAACCTCAGCTCAGTGGTGTCACCACTGCTTTGAAGTATCATCCTGCATCAGATGACTTTTGATATTATCGAGAGTTTAACAGATAATTTTGATGTTGATGATTTAGTCAGAATCCATAGTGACACTGAAGGAATTGACTACTCTTCTCATTTCTTAAAGTTAGGATTTTATTTAGGTCCAGTCAGCCTGCTCAACCAGGAAAGGAGCTGTAACATGGGCTAAAATTCAATGAAAATAGGGTGTGAAATGAGTTGGAGATTTGGATACGACATGGTGGCCTAAAAGTATAACATCTGCATCGGGGAAAAGACAGGGATCTCAATTGTATAATATATTCCCTTCTGGCCTCAAACTTTAACTACAATGCAATATCTCTTATTTCCACAAGATGGCACCAAAGTGCTAAATTCTGCAATTTCTCCGTTTGGCCACCAGAAGTCACCAAAGACCATCCTACAATATTCTGCAATACTTTGCTTAACCACCATATGTCAGCAAAAGACTGTGTTATAATATTCACTGGTCCAAAATTGGCCGGAAAAGCATTTGTGAAACATTTATTAACTCTTATTAATACAAAACTCAGTATATATGGCCCTTAAGGGGAAGACAAGTCTTACTGTTCTTTTCCAAATGTGACACGTCCACAGGGATGGCAGGAAGAATTTGTTTTCAGACATTTTAAACGTATGGATTCATTTAATTGATTTTTAAATGTTTTTCTCTTCTGTAGGATGGCTCTGTATATTTTTGTTATTCAGTTGTATCAGACTCTTTGTAACCCCATTTGGGGTTTTCTTGGCAGAGATACTGGAATGGTTTGCCATTTCCTTCTCTAGCTCATTTTACAAATCAGGAAATTGAGGTAAACAGGGTGAAGTGACTTACTCAGGTCACACAGCTAGTCTATATCTAGTCTGAGGCTAGATCTGAACTCAGATCTTGCTGACTCTGGGTTCAGAGCTCTATCCACTGAGTCACCTAGCTTCCCTGATCTATGGGGAGTAAAGCAGTATAGAAACGTAAACCATCTATTGGCGAAGGCTCTTAGAGTGAATGGGAGGGGGCCAGCGGGATCATATCTTATGGGGGCCCTTCTGTCCAGCAGCACTGACTGGTACCTTCTTGGCCATTTTCTCATCCTTGCCATTCTTGCCCAGTGAGTTCTTTAAGCCTCAGATTCATCACTGTAAAGTCGCAATGATCCTGGCATTCCCTACCTATCAGAGTTCTACAGAAACAAGACGTATTCTCTCATTATTGTTGTCTCAAGGGATCTCTGTCCTGGGAATAGGAGAAAAGAAGACGAACTAAGAGAAAGCTTGTGCAACAACCAGGAATGGAAGAAAATTGAATATCCCAGGTAGAGCAAATAGCAAGCAACAGTAGGCATGAGGAGAGATTGAGCCCTGGGAAGGATAGCTTTCACAGTGAGGATGGAAAGAAAGCCTTGGACCTGGGCCAGTAAGAGAGGGTCAGGGGCAGTTGTGAGTGGGAGCCAGAGAGGTGAAAAAGAATTCCACATATCACTCCAAGGAAGGGAGCCAGGGAGCAAAGACATGGAGAAAAAACCTGCCCTGACCAGAGGGGAGACACTGGCACTGCCTCAAGATGCCTGGGGATACTGAGCCTGCAGACATTAAAATCCTGATCACCCTCTAAGAAGAGAAAGGCAGGAAAGAGATCTGGCCATAAGGAGATCCTGAGGACAGTGCAGAAAGGGTCCCATGGGTAGCACAAGGCACTCCTGGGAACAATCTCTGGGGCCCAGAACCTAGGCCCCTATGGAGAAGGGATTGATCAAGGGCACTAGTGTATTTGGTTTTGTTGTTTTTGTTGTTTTTTGTTTTTTGTTTTTTGTTTTTTTGGTGAGGCAATGGGGGTTAAGTGACTTGCCCAGGGTCACACAGCTAGTAAGTGTTAAGTGTCTGAGGCCAGATTTGAACTCAGGTCCTCCTGACTCCAGAGTTGGTGCTCTATCCACTGCGCCACCTAGCCGCCCTGTGTATTTGCTTTTGAAAGAGAGGCTGCCAGCTCTCTAGGAGAGAAGAGTAAAGAAATGCAGATGCCCCTCATCACAACCTCATGAAAGCAGTGCCAGAGCACACAGTTCACAGGCATCTTGAATCTTATTCTTGGAAAGGATGGAGAGTCAGCCTCTCATTTCCTACCTGAGACATAATGAAGCCTCTCTATGATTCCACTGATAAGAAACCTTCCAATCTCTGCTTGGAGTCCTTCAGTATTGGGGAACTCACTACCTCTCAACCTAGGTCAGTCTTTGGAAAGTTCATTTTTTTATGTTAAGACAATCCTGCATCCCTGGCATCAATCCATTAATCAAGCAATCACAGAAGTATTTATTAAGCTCCTACTATGTGTCAGGCACTTTATTTTTCCCTTTGATTCTAGATTTTCATTCTGAAGCTAGGCCAAAGTGTAATCTCTTTGCCCTGTGACAGTTCTTCAGATATGTGAGGACATCTCCCACTGCCTCTGCTGTCTTCTCTCTGCAGAGTGAAATGCTGCCCACTTAGAGACTCATGGAACTTAGAGCTGGCAGCGCCCAATCCCCTCCACTTAAACTAGAGGAAACAGGGCTGGAGAGGAAGGTTTGAGGGGGGTAGATTGGAATGGGTTCACAAAATACAGCATAATTACTGTGCCTGAGCAATGACCTAGGGGTCACCAGCCTGAAAGAAAGGCAAGGCTGTAGCCAGGATACATATGAACAAACACATAAATCAAATAGAATGCACTGAACAGTGTGTTTCAGTTAAAAGTAGCCATCCCCCCTAAAGAATAGATTGTTCCTGTATTCATCAGTGTGAGAGCTCTGTTACACTGTTTAAGTTGGTTCCACTGGCCTAGGCACACTTACCAGCAGCATGAATCCGAGAGTGTATATAAACTCGGGATCCTGTGATTCAATTTTTTTCTCTTGTGCCATGACTTGAGACCCCTGCTCTCCTCATTTGTGCCTCTGGCAGAGGTTCAGTGACTGAAGCCAAGGGTCAATCTGACAGTCACACAGGCCACAGGGAAGCTAGAATTCAAACCCAGGTCCTGATTTTACATTCATGGCTCCTTCCACCACACAACCCTCGTCCTTTCGTGTGTTCCTCATAGGCTGAGGTTTCCAGGCCCCTCACCATCCCTGCCTGTCAATGTCCTTCCTAAACGTGGATCCTAGAAGTGAACATGATATTCTAGGTGTGGTGTGACCAGGACCACAGAGAGTTGCTTCTCTCCTTGGCATGATTGTTTTATCCAGCCCAGTGATTTCAGTGGTGTGGGGGCACTCCAGCTTACAGAGTCCTGCTGCTCCTATCAATCAGCTAGGGAATAGGGAGCTGTCTGGCACCCGGGGGGGGGGCAGTGTTAAGTTATTTGCTTATGGTCAGGTGGCCAAGGCAGTAGGTAGGACTTGGACCCAGGTCTTCCTGACTTCAAGACTGGGCCTCTATCATCTACCCCAGGCTCCACTACATGCTTGTATTAATGCTACCTGAAATTACTCTGGCTAATATAGCTACATGGCTAGGCATAAAGCACTGAACAATCAGACACAAGTATACACACAGACACTCACAGTGGAAGAGCCACATACACTGTCTCTGTCACATACAATCCCATGTGCCCAGCAGACCTCACTTTCTTGATCTGCCATGCAGTTGAGCTTTTGGTCCCTATGTCCTCTGGAAACTTGAGTCTCTGAGTATTTGTTGGAGAGGGATGGAGAACATGATTCAGGGGCAATGAGATGAAGGAACAGCCTGAAAGACAGTTTCAGGATAGCTAATAATCAGTTTATTAGTAACACTGGCTGATCACAAATAAATTGCTGGTCACTGGTCTCTCTCCTAAGCAAAGACAAAACCTTGGAGATTACTGAATGCTTAAAGAGCTTTGGCAAGGGAGGAGCCCCGAAAGATGAAAATCGCCCCTGATTGGTGAATACTTCATGAGGAGGTGAAGACATTTATGAAGAGGTATGTTAAAAGTCCTCAACTTCTCCTGCTGAAAACTTCCAGTTTGATTATGAGACTCAGCCACCTCCAAGAACCTGGACGAAGAAATGCATCTCTACTCAGACCACTCTAGTTGGTTTCCTCCTTCATGAGCAAGGTTACCCTGAACTATAATGCAGGGCTGCAAGGGCATAGACTTAATGCTTTAGGGCTGGGATTCACCTAGATTAGATTTCTCTAAATAGAAATAGATCTTCTAGTTGACTAGGGTCCTGCCTAGGATCAAGGAGCATGTTCCCTAAGGATTTGGAAAACTTATTTATCAGCAATGTCCTTCAGAGATGGACTGAACGACAAGGGCTGATTCATGAATGAGTTAATAGAGAGAAGAAGCCTGAATCCCAATTTAATAATTGGTTATCAACATAATAGAAAAAAAATCCCTTCTCTCAGCCAAAAGAGGAGATTTGGAAGTAGAAAAGCCAGACTGGTGTCCCAACCTGACTACAGAGGGCAATGAGTACAGGTGCAACCTCATTCTCTGGTTTCGTATACATCCAGTTTTTGGTTTGTTTGTTTTAGTATCTCTGGACAGGGTAGTTAGGTGGCCCAGTGGATAGAGCACTGGACTTGGAACCAGAGAGGTCTGGGATCAATTCTGGCCTGAGATACTTATTAGATATGTGACCCTGGGCAAGTCACTTAACCCTTATTTGACTCAGTTCCTCATCTGTAAAATGAGAACACACTGGAGAAGAAAATAGCAGAGCACTCCAGTATATTCACTAAGAAAACTCCACGGTTAAAAATTCATGACATCACATAAAGTCATACAGCACTGAGCAACTGAACAACAATAAGCCCTGGACAACAGGACAAATATTTACCTGAATGTCTGATTTCTTGCTGGTAAAGTCTCTGTCAAACTTGATATGTTTTCCCTAAATTTCCTTCAAAACAAGCATCCATCATTTTTGTACTTATCTCCTCAAACTTTTGGATAACTTTGGTTGGGCAACATTAAGTCTTTACCTAACTACGATGGAGGGTAACATCAACTCAGTGGTGTCACCATAGCTATGAAGTATTATATTATGTTGCATCGTATGACTTTTGATATGATGGAGAGTTTAATAGATAATTTTGATGTTGAAGATTTAGTTAGAATCTATAGTGACACTGAAGGAATTGACTACTGTCCTCATATCTCAAATTTAGAATTTTATTTAGCTCCATTGTGGCTGCTTACCCAGGAAGGAGTTGTAACATGGGCTAAAATTCAATTAAAAAATAGAGTTTGAAATGAGTCGGAGGATTGGACATGAAATGGCTGACCAAAAGTGTAACATCTGCACTTCCCTTCTTGCCTCAAACTTTAATTACAATGCAATATCCCTCATGTCCACAAGACGGCACCAAAGAGCCAAATTCTGCAATATCGAACTTGGCCACCAGATGGCACCAAAGGCCGTCCTATAATATTCTTCAATACTTCTCTAAACCACCAGATGGCAGCAAAAGACTGTGTTATAATCTCCACAGTTCCTAAATTGGCCAAAAAAGCATTTATTAAAAATTTATTAACTCTTAGCGATACATGGCCCTGAAAAAGAGGAAGACAAATCTTACTGTTCTTTTCCAAACATGACACGTCCACAGGGATGACAGGATGAATTTATTTTCAGACATTTTAAGTTTATGGATTTGTTTCATTGATTTTTAAATTTTTTTCTATTCTTTAGGATGGCTCTTTATATTTCTTTATTCAGTCATGCCACTTTGGGACACCATTTGGGGTTTTCGTGGCAGAGATACAGGAATGGTTTGCCATTTCCTTCTCTATCTCATTTTCCAAATCAGGAAACTGAGGCAAACAGGGTGAAATGATTTACTCAGGTTGTCACCTGAGTAAATCATTTTGACATAGGCACCTAACTGTCCTGATCTATGGACAGTAAAGCAGTATAGAAATGTAAACCATCTATTGGTCAACGTTCTTAGAGTGAATGGGAGGGGGCCAGAGGGAACAGTTCTCAAGGGAGCCCTTCCTTCCAGCATCACTGACCGGCAACTTCTTTGCCATTTTCTCATACTTGCCCTTCTTGCCCAGTAAGCTCTTAAGCCTCAGGTTCATCACTGTAAAGTTGCAATGATCCTGGCATTCCCCACCTATCAGGGCTTTTGTAAGGAAAGCCCTATATCCATCTCAGAGTTCTACAGAACCATGATGTGTTCTCTCATTATGACTGTCTCAAGGCTTCTCTGTCCTGGGAAGAGGAGAGAAAGGAGAGGGAGGCAACTAAGAGGAAGCTTTAGGAAGGACAAGGAATGGAAGAAAAGTGTGTATCACTGGTACAGTAAATGGCAAAAAATATTAGGCATAAGGGGAGACTGAGCCCTCGGAAGGATAGCTTTCACAGTGAGGACAGAAAGGAAGCCTAGAACCTGGGCCAACAAGAGAGGGTCGGGAGCATTGCAAGTTGGAGCAGGAGAGGTGAAAAATAATTTAACATATGACTCAAAGGAAGGGAGCCAAAGAGCAAGGACATGGAGAAAAAGCCTGCCCTGACCAGAGGGGAGACAGTGGTGCTTCCTCAAGATCCCTGGGGACACTGAGCCTGCAGACATTAAAATCCTGATGTCCCTGTAAGAAGAGAAAGGCAGGAAAGAGATCTGGCAATAAGGAGATCAAGAAGACATTACAGAAAGGGACCTAGAGCTAGTACAAGGTGCTCCTGGGAACAATCTCTGGGGCCCAGCACTTGGTCCCCTGTGGGGCCGGTAGGTGGTGCAGTGGATAGAGCACTGGCTCTGGATTCAGGAGTACCTGAGTTCAAATCCAGCCTCAGATACTTGACACTTACTAGCTATGTGACCCTGGGCAAGTCACTTAATCCCCATTGCCCTGCCCAAAACAAAACAAAACAAAACAAAAAAGAAAGAGAGGCTGCCAACTTTCTATGAGAGAAGAGTAAAGAAATGGAGATGGCCATCATCGCAACCCCATGAAAGCAGTGCCAAAGTACTTCTCTCCCTGGAATGACTGTTTCATCCAGTGCTTTCAGTGGTGTGAGGCACTCCAGCTTAGAGAGTCCTGTTGCTGTGTGAATCAGCCAGGGATTAAGGAGCTGTCTGGCACACAGGGAGCTTAAAGGATATGCTTATGGTCAAGTGGCCAAGCCAGTAGGTACAACTTGGACCCAGGTCGTCTCTTCATCTGACATGCAGCTGAGCTTTTGGTCCCTGTGTCCTCTGGAAACTTGAGTCTAATTGGGTGCCCACTCCCACCAATAGGCAGGAGCTTTCGTGATAAGCACACAGAGTCAGGAGGCTCAAAACACAAGTAGTGTTAATTAAAAGTAAAAGAATGACTGAAAAAGCATTGGTAAAGTGCTTACTTACTATGAGCCTAGAACCAGGCTAAAAGCTGCCATTACAAATCGATAGGGAGTCAGTGCTCTTTCCCTAAGAGCTCCCACTCTAACTGGGAATGACAATGCACAAAGGAAGGGTCACCTGTTGGGTGGGTGGAAAGACCAGAGCCACTAAGGTTGCCAGTAGCAGGGCAAATGACAAGGCCAAGTACTCCCTAAAACATCAGGGACCCTTCCATGCAGAGTTGGGAGTTTGGAAAGGACTGCTCCACTACCACCACCGCCGCCACCATTAAGAAGGTGGAGGGGAGTAGGCATAAAGCTCAGAATGAAACAGGCACTCAGAGATCCCTCCAGAAGGGCTGGGGCACAGCAGCATTGCCAGAAAGTTTAGGGCATGGCATCCTGCTGGCCACCAGCTCACATCACATTAATACAAATGAACAATCACCACCAGTGAACTACGTCCCTTCTTCTTCCAGATTCCCCTCCACCCATATGCTCCATAGTCAACACGACTTACAGTGCTGTCATAGGTAGAGCTCTGTACAGTGATGACAAGGCATTGCTTCCCAACATTGGCCCTTCCATCTTGCTCAGTCTATTTCTGTGGAGAGTGGCTTGCTTCCTGCAATAAAACAAAATCAGAAAGATTAAAAATAAAGAAAACAATTCTGCAAAATCTCAACAGAAAAACAATATACTTGGACAACAGCTGAAGGAGAGATCATTTCAGTTGCTGAAGTTCCAGAAACCCATGATCAAAGAAAGAGCCTAGACATTATTTCAGGAAAATTATCCAAGAAAACTGTGCTAATATCCTGTGTACAGAAGGTAAAATAGAAAGTGAAAAAATCCATCAATAACCTCCTGAAAGATATCCCAAAATGAAGACTCCCAGGAATATTATACCCATATTCCAGAGCTCCTAGCTAAAGGACAAAATATTACAAGCATCCAGAAAAAACAATTCAAATACAATGGAGCAACAGTCAGGATCACACGAGAGTTAGTGGCATCTATATTAAAGGATCAGAGAGCTGAGAATATGATATTAGGGAAGGCAAAGAGCTAGGATTACAATGTAGAATAAACTACAGAGAAAAACTGAGTAGTCAAGGGTACTGAACATTTTGTAAAACAGAGAAAGTTTAAACTTTCTGAAATACAAGACTAGAGAAGCATAAAAGTATAAACAGAAAAGAGACTCAATGAGGTTCAATTGTTTACACTCCCATATAGTCTAAGTAATGATTATCAATAACTGGTTTCTTGGGAAGATTCAGAACTTCCCTCCTGTATTCTAAAACCCCCGAAATTTTTACTGAGAGACTTTAATGATGATATTGCATGTTATTCTCTTCCTCTTGGTCAGTCCCTAGCCAACCATGCAAGGAATTTCATCTAGGGCAGGGAAGCTCATTGTGTTCTACTCCAGCTTGGGTGGAGACAAATCCTCTTGTCTAGATAGCTGAAGGAAGGCTCTTCCTCCCAGGGTCCCTAAGTCCATTCAGGGAAAAGGGGCTTTGAATTGAGGGCTTAAAGCTATAATCAATCTGGTATAGTGCTTCATTTTAAGATAGCCCACCTCCAACTATCTTAACCACTTTGATTTGATTGCTACTTGATGAACCACATACTGTTTCAGGGTTATATAAGCTGTGACCCAACCACCAAGATCATCTTTAGTCTGAGACAACAAAAGAACCAACCTTTTATTGATAACTTGCAGGCCTAATGAATAAAATGTTTGAATTATCCTGAAACATGCCTCTCAAGTTATAATTTGTCACAATATATAATACATGTAACTCATAAGATCTTTATCATCATAAGGGCAATTAGAAGGATTCTACATAGACAGAGACCATGGGTGTGAGTTGATTATGTTGGGGTAATCTCAGAAAGAAAATGGAAGAGTGAGAAAGAGGGAGGCACTGGGAGAAGGGAGAGATAGAATGGGGGAGATTTTTTCATAGAAAAGGGGCATGTGAGAAAGAGCTTTTACACTGAAGGAGGAAGTGGGGGGGGGGAGTTAGTGGGCATCACTTGAACATCATTCACTGGAATCTTATCAAAGAGGGAAGACTATATACCCATACTCAGTTGGGAATGAAAATCTATCTTATCCAGTAGGGAAATAATAGGAAAAACAGATAAGAGAAAGGGAAGGATGACAAGAGGAAGTGATGTAGTAACAGGGATGGATTTAACTGATCAAATTGATCATGAGGTGTCCCAAAGGAATTACAAGACTCAGTAACTCAGTTTCCCAAGTTTTATTAAAATACTGTCATGACCACAGGGAGAATCACCCAAGGAGAGATGTGTCTCGAAAAGGGGGATGAAAATGGTTATATTTACAGTGAGAAAAAATAGGGTATCTCATCATTATCTTAATCTCCTCCTTAAGGAGGTACATGGGAGGTCTGAGCCTAATTTGGACTTCCTGAGGTCCTAAGGCTACCTCTGAGGTGGCTACCTGTTCCGTGGAGGTGTGTTTTGGGGGTTTACACGTCATGAGGTGAAATTAAGGATAAATTTGGTCGTTTCTGAGCATCTTCATAAAGACAGGCTTAGACCTGTGAGACCCAGAGGGTCTCTGTGTTTAGGATAGCTCTTTACTTAAGATCTGGTTTCTAGGTGTCCTGTCATGCAGAACCATTAATGGCTATGAATGGTTAATAGTCCCTAGTTACAGTCTCTGCTGATGGTGAGGGTTGATAGGGACAAACCCTCTTGGCTGGTTACTGTAAGAACACAAACCTTAGGTTCTCTGTTAACCCTTTTAGGTACTATTGATAACCCTTTTTAGCTACAATTGATAGGTTATCTATTAGCCCCTTTTTAGCCTCCTCCATGAGAAGGGCAAATTAAGGGTGGCAACTGATCTTTGGCAAGGAACAGGCTAAAAAGGGAAAAGGAAGAAACCCTTGAAAGGGTTTGAAAGTTGAGAGGAAGGAGTAGAGTCAGAGCAAAGTGAACCAAGAACTGGCAGACCTGGTTCAATCAGCAAGAGGAGAAAGAGAAGGTAGCTATGAGCTCTGGCAGCAAAAGAAAGTATCTGAGATGGACCCTGGCTTTATGAGCATCTCAGAGTGGAAGAGCCAGGCTGGTGTCAGCAGTGTATTGACATAAGGGAGGCCTAAGGAATGTTCCAAGAAGAGGTCTGCTCCTTCACCAGCTTCCCCTCTGAATTCCTATCTAGTCTTAGACAATACAGTAATCTGATTTTTATTTGCACAAGGGTTTCTAGTAACCTGAGTTTTGCCTCAGACTTTAAGAGTGCAGGGGTTGAATAGAGGCAGTGTCACAAAAATGTCTAAGTCTGAAGAAGGAAAGAAGAAGGAAGTCTCCAAGCTGTAGAAAATATAGGTTTATTGAGAGAGGGCCTATCTCACAATAAAGCCGGTCTCTGGCAGGGGTGAGTTTGCAAAGACCCAGAGCAGAGCCAGAGACTGACATTTATATCCTACAAGGCTTAACTGCTCATATACCCTACTCGTTTTATTTATTTATTTTTTAATTTTTGGCGGGCCAATGAGGGTTATGTGACTTGCCCAGGGTCACACAGCTAGTAAATGTCAAGTGTCTGAGGCTGGATTTGAACTCAGGTCTTCCTGAATCCAAGACCAGTGCTCTATCTACTGCGCCACCTAACTGCCCCCTACACTACTCATTTTATTTTATTTTATTTTAGTGAGGCAATTGGGGTTAAGTGACTTGCCCAGGGTCACACAGCTAGTAAGTGTGAAGTGTCTGAGGCCAGATTTGAACTCAGGTCCTCCTGACTCCAGGGCCAGTGCTCTATCCACTGCACCACCCAGCTGCCCCATGTTGCATTACTATTAATGTCAGTTACTAAAGAAATAGGTAAATCACATTAAATCACATTCTTTTAGTCAAAGAACTGATTTGTTTGTAGTTGAATCACTTAAATCTAAGGGCTGGGGAAAATTTCACTCACAGTAGATACAAATGTCAATGAAGCAGAGTCCAAGCTCTGCCTAAATGTTAGGGATTGTTTTAACCCATAATGTCTCACCTAAAAATTCTTGGAAGTTATAGAAGAGGGAGCCTTGTGGATTGAGGGGGGACATTATATCATCCCTAAGATCATTTTAAATATGAGCTCACCATTGTCAGGTGATGTTACACTTAGAGAACAGATCACAGAATGTCAGGGCTGGAGACACCCTTAGATGAGAGAATGTGAGATCTGGGAGCACCCAGAGATCAGAGAAGATGGAATGTCAGAGCTGGAAGGGACCCTGAAACACACAATGTCAGAAGTAGGGAGGATCAGATTAGCATCACGGAATGCCAGAGATAAAAGGGACCTTGGAACCCAGAATGGCACTGCTCCAGGGGGACCTCAGGCTATCTGCTGACTGGCTGCACTAGAAGGGCTTTCACCACACAGACAGATCTGGGAGGGTCTTCAGAACACTGAATATCCTTGCTGGAAGGGCATTTGCCTAAGCTCCCCAGTTTGTGCTAGAGATTGTCCCAATCAGGGAGTGGACTGGAGGTCAAGTCAATTAATACAGTTGCTTAGAATTTTTGATCCTTCAAGGCTAATTAAGACCAAACTCTTCCTCCCACCATCAGACCTCCTCCAGAACCTGGGGTGTATATGGTCCAAATGTAGTCTACCTGACCCTGGAGGAAGGTCCTCCTCCCAGTGATTTTTTTTGCAGGGCAATGGGGGTTGAGTGACTTGCCCAGGGTCACACAGGTAGTAAGTGTCAAGTGTCTGAGGCTGAAGTTGAACTGAGATCCTCCTGAATCCAGTGCCAGTGCCTTATCCACTGTGCCACCTAGCTGCTCCCCCCGCCAGTGATTTTTAGTAATAAATGAATTAAAAAGCAAAAATGATTTTTCCCTTGCCACATCATACAAATGAACCCATGGAAGTCCAGCAGAACTTAATCCCCTGCCTTTGTATGAGTGATGCTTTCTACGTTGGCTTAATCACTGCACATTACTGAAGAGGTGAATGATTTAATCAGTATAAATGTGAAAGCATAAACAGGCACTGAAGATCCCTGTGACAAAAAGCCCAACCCCTGGGTCCCAGGATGCTTGGCTCTGGCTTGTTCAAAGGGCAGGGAGTAGGATGGGGGTCTCACACAGAAATCCAGGTCAAGATAGCCACCCACCTTTGTTGGAATACAATGTCTCTAGAGGCAAAAAGTTTCTTCTAGCAAGGCAGCAGAAGCTAGCTCTAATCGCTGGTTGCCAAGGTGACAGGTTGTTGCCAAGGATACCTGTAATGCTGAGTTGTTAGCATTCAGTCCACCTACTTATCCAACCTCCATTAGGATCCCTGGGCCAAGAGGAGGGGAGGGCTTCTTCCCAACTTTGTTCTGGACTGCCACTTGGGTGCAGATCTAAATCACCAGGGGCTACAAAATATCGGGAGGTACCCACCCACGCACACATATGTACACACAGGCGTATAAAGTTCACATATTGAGAGACAGGAAACAAAACAAAGACATACATAAGGATGCAGAGCCAGAGCCAGAGAAAGAGAAATAACGATGATGACTGCAGAGTAGTGTGCACAAGAAGAAAGATAAAGTAGTTGTTGCCATGAGACATGCATCAGGGAAGGGAACAAACATCATCCCAGGCACTCTGGTGACCTCCCTGATCAGCTCCTGCTATTCTATTCTCCAGATTTCCCAGAAGTTTTTTTTTCAAATAGTGAGTTCTTAACCCACAAACTGGAGTGTTTCGGTTTATTGGAGAGTAGATTACTATAGTCACTTACTACGATGTTTTTTGTGTGTAACCTATTCCACTGATCCAGTACTCTATTTCTTGTGGCAACTATGTGGCACAATGGATAGAGCACTGGCCCTAAAGCTGGGTGTTCAAATTTCACCTCAGACAATTATGTGACCCCTGGAAAGTCTCTTAACCACAGTTGCCTTAAACACCCAGGGCCTCTGACAGTTGTCCTGATATATATCTTGCCACTGGACCCAGACGGCTCTGGATGAGAGAGTGAGGTTGGTGATTTGCACAGCCCTCTCTCGCTTAAATCCTATTCAGTGCAAGTCCTGACATCACCTTGATGTCACGGTCTTCTGCATGAACGAAGGGCAAACAACAGCAGCAACAACAAGAAAAAACAACTCAACTTCTTAGCCAGGACCAACTAGTTTTGATGATGACAGTGATGCCTTAATTCAGGATCAGTGTTGGCAAGAAATGAGGTACTGGGAAGTCATTGCACAGTTCACAATGGCAGGTTTACTTTGAGCTAATACAGCATAGAAATACAATAATGATATAGTGACATGGCTTCTCTGGACATAGCAACCCTCCTCTTCACATAAAACACCTCTGGCTGTCAGAACAGGTTCCTGGGGCAGCTAGGTGGAGCAGTGGATAAAGCACTGGCCCTGGATTCATGAGGACATGAGTTCAAATTCTGTTTCAGACACCTGACACTTACTAGCTTTGTGACCCTGGGCAAGTCACTTAACCCTCAGTGCTCTGCACAAAAGAGGAGCAGGGTCCTAGAGAAGATTATGAGGACTTGAGTGGTCTTCAGAAATCCCCCAAGTCTGAGACCTCCTGAGTTCCCATCTGTGTGACTTTCCATGCCCTTAGGGGACCATGAAAATACACTAGGGTAAATAGGTGCCATTCAGTTAATAGATATTTTAAATTGCTTCTTATGAGGCAGGCTCTGTGCAACATGGGAAATATGAAGAACTGTATGACAGTCCCTGCTCCCTCACAGAACTCAGACTAATAGTGTTGACAAGAAACAACTATGGAGAAAAAAATCTATATACAGGCAATACTGGAAATAATCAACATAAGGAAGGTGCTAGATAGAGACTTGTGTGAATGGGGATAAGCTTCCTATAGATAGTGGAATTTTAGCTGAGACTTGAAGAAAGCCAGAGAAATCATGTGGCAGAGATGAGGAGAGAATGTTCCAGGTGTGGGGGCCAGCCACTGAGAGAAATTGGCCAGATCTGGGAGATGGAGCATGTTCTGCTAGGAACAGCAAGGAGGCAGCTGTTGCTGGACTGAAGAGCACATCACAGGAGTGAGGGGGAATGCAGGAGGAGTGTGTAAGATGTAAGGAAACTGGACCTGGGTGATTGGGAGGATGCTGGTACTTCCAACAGTAATAAGGAATTTTGAAAGGGAAGAGTGTTGAGGGTAGGGGGGTAGAAAGAGTTCAATTCTGAATTCACTATATTTACATTGTCTCCAGCACATCCAGTTGGATATATCTAATAGGCCAGGTAGAGATTAAAGGTCAGAAGAGAGGTTCAGATTGCGCAAGTAGATCTGAGAATCATATGCACAGAGATAATAACTTAATGCATGGGAACTGTCAAGAACAGCAAGTGAAATAGTATGGAGACAGAAGGGAAGGCAGTTCAGGACAGAGCCCAGTGGGACACTCATGGCTACCAGGCAGGACCGGGATGAAGATCCAGCTGAGGACACTGAAAAGGAGTGGCCATGGTGAGGTGCTCAGGGAGAGCTACTGTCTTTTACCTTTCCTTCTAATTCCAGTGCTCACTAGTGCCTGGCACTTAATAGTCCCTTAATAAATGTTTATTAACCAATTAAAAGTATATCCCGGGGAAAATCATGTCACAAAACTTTAGTCAAAATTATCAAGAGAAGGTGAACGACAGTGGCTGCAAAGTGATCAGAAAAACTGAGGATTAAAAAAGTACTTTAGATTTGGTATCTAAGAGATGGTTAGGAACATTAGGAAGAGATGTTTCAGTTGACTGATGAGGACAGAAGGCACACTGTAGGGAGTTAAGGAGAGAGAGGAAAGCAAACAGAGGTGACTATTGTAAATCGCTTTTTCAAGGAGTTTTGCCACAAAGGGGAGGTCATGTATGGGATGATAATTAGAGAGGATGGATGGATCTATGAAGAAATTTTTTAAGGATGCAGGAGACATAGACATGGTTGTAGACAGGGGGAAGTAGGCAGTACATAGGGAGAGATTGAAGATACATGGGCATTATAGAGGGAGCAATCTGCTGGCTGAAATGAACTAGAAGGGACCAGTTCTGCATGTAGAGAGGGATTGTGCTCAAGAAGGAGTAAGCACATCTCTATGTGTGAGACAGGGGTAGAGGAGGAGACAGTGCTAGAAAGCATTTGAGTGATGAGAGAAGAGGAGGGGAGAAGGAGGAGCTCTCAAGAAATGATCTCAATATTGTCAGTAAAAATGAGGCAGGTTCTCAGCTGGGTGGGTGGGTGGGTATGGGAAGGAGCCATGGAAGTTTTGAGGAAAGATGGAAATTTTCTGAAGAGCCATTGTGATGAGTGGGATAGGGAGTTAATTAGAGAAGTATAAAAAGATTGTCTTGGGTTCCAGGAGTAGCTCTGCCACCTTTGGGGGAAAACTACATGCTGTTTTAGTAGGGAAGGAAGAGGTATGGTCAAACCCATGTTCTGGAGGAAACAGGACTTGGAATTGAAATTTTAAAAAATACTGTGGTGAATTGAACAAACACCAGCCCTTTCCCCATTCACTGTCATTGGTTTTCAGATTGGCAAAATGACATGAAATTGCAGTATGGGCCATGCCTTTCATTATTCTGTTAATATAGCAATGCAGGCATAGGAAGAATGAGGTTTTCTTGTAGTAATCTCCTGGACCCAGATGTTTGAGAGCCTCTGTCTTTTTGTGTTTGATGAAGTTATAGGATACATTACTACCTGTTGTGATGACAGATGACCAGTGTGTGTCCAGTTGTTTCTAACCATGGTACACATCATGTTTTTGAAGAACCACAGGGTGGTTGTGCATGGTTGAGTCATTTTTCCTTTTGTGTCCAACTCTTTGTGGCCCCATTTGGGCCTTTCTTGGCAAAGATACTAGATTGGTTTGCCATGTCCTTCTGCAGCTCATTTGACAGATGAGGAACTGAGGCAAAGAGGGTTAAGTGACTTACACAAAGTCACACAGCTAATAAGAGTCTGAGGCCAGATTTGAAGTCATGAAGGTGAGTCTTCCTCACTCCAGACCCAGCGCTCTATCCACTGTGCTACCTAGTTGCCCATCCTTGTGCTACCATGTCCCCACGGGGTCCACCTGATGCATATGTGAGTATTACTAGATGAGGTGCTTTACTGAGAGGATATCTGACAGAGCTGTCCAGTGTCTTTGGTGCTGAAGTGACTTTTTTATATCTGTTGATATCTCATGTAACATAAGCTGTTGTGTAAATCCTTGAAAACTCATTTTGGCAAAAGTTAAAACTGGGATAAGGACTTCTCACCTTAGAGAAAGTAGAATCTATACAGGTATTTTGCTAAAGAATTCAATTCAAACCAATAAGTCACTGTTGAATGTTCATGAGGTGAAATTTGATAATTTTTGGAAATGACTTTTCTTTTGATGTTTAAAAAAGAATTCCCCCCAACTTTTTAGTGTCAGAAGATCTAGAGAGATGAGGGCACATTAGTGATATGGGAATATAAGAGGCAGCAGAATCTAATGGATATGCCACTCAATTCTGTGTTAGGAAGATCTGTGTTAACATCCTAACTTAGTAGGTGTGGACACTTATGAAATTTGTGATTTCAGATGATTCACATCGCCACTCTGAGGGTCAGTTTTTTCCCCTGTAAAATGAGATGGTTTGATTAGTTGACCTTTGAGATCCCTTTCAATTCAATATTTTTTTTGCAATTATGTAAAAGTTAGTATATTAGTCATTTTGTATGAGAAATCATGCATGAAATAACAATCAATGAAAGGAATAAAGTAAAAAACAGTATGTTTCAGTCTATATTCAGTCAGGACCAGTTCTTTGGAAATCGATAGAATGCTTTACCACAGCTGGTTTTGCCATTCCCCAGCTGATGGGCATTCCTGTGAGTGGAGTCAGGAATACCTTCGTGTAGTAATACCTCAGATAATTGCTACTTATGCATCCTTGGGAAAGTCATTTAATTGCTTTGTGCCACTGTTTCCTCATATGTAAAAATGAAGATGGCTGTGATGTCCTCTCATGTCCCAAACCATAATTCACAGCACGACAACCTGGAATCACTCTGTCATATTCTTCTCTTCTCTCTCCTTGACTGTTGCCTTGTCTACAATCACCCCCTGCTGTGGGATAAACCCCAGCCCTATACTTATTACAATGCTTGTCATAGTAAACACCCAAGAAATGTTTTCTCTCTCTCTGTATATCTATCTATCTATCTAACACACCTCATGAAGTCTTCATGGAGAAGATGAGTCTAGAGAACTGGACTTCCTACCTGGACAGACTGATGCAGAGAGTATCTGGGGGCTCCTGTATTGTGTTGGCCAATGTCTTCTTAATGTAGTTTGTGCAACTAGGGAGTGGGGTTGCCAAGGAATGAGTCAATGAGCCCCTGTCCCCTCAGGGGTGCTCTCACTGTCATCTCTTGGATGACAACCTTCCTCCACTTTGCATCAGGGCCTATACAGAAAGAAAAATTCAAATTACACACACGCACAAATACATGCATATATAAACAATCATAACTATTGTTCTTCAACAAATTGTCTCTACCTCTGATGGAACTTTGAGAAACTATAGTAATGGAAAACTGCTGAAGTTGAGAATGTTACCTATAGGACAAAGAGACTACAATAGGTCAAGGGATGACTTTCAGGGGAATGGGGAGACATAGAAATGTTTGTAGGCAGGGCAGGGCCCAAGCCATAGATAGGGAGAGAAAGAAGATAAGTGAGAGAAGGGATGCTATAATGGTAATCTATAGGAGATGACAGGAAGGAATGGAGAAAAGAGGGACCTCTTGGTGAATGGACTCCATTCTTTCCTTTCTTATGTAAACCAATGTTCTCCTATGAGAGGGTGAGGGAATTGGAGCCTTGGGACATATCAGGAGGGATAAAAAGCTTTGGAAAAGCTTCTATGATGAGTGGGTTAGTGGATTATTAATGAGGGAGATATAAATGTTGGAGGCTGATAGAAAGAAAGGCATACTGAGGGACAGGTAGCCAGAAGCAAAACACTGGTGAGGAGGGACAGGGTAAAAGGACAGACAGAGAAAAGTAGAAATTGGAAAAACAGGATAGAGGGAAATACACAGTTAGTAATCATAAGTGTAAATGTCAATGGGATAAACTCACCCAAAAAACAGAAACAGATAGCAGAGTGGATTCAAACCCAGAATCCCAAAATATGTTGTTTACAAGAAAAATATTTGAAGTAGATATACACACAGAACAAAGGTAAAAGACTGGAGGAATATATTTTAAGCTTCAGTGAGGTGAAAAAAGCAGGGCAAGCAATCATGACCTCAGAAAAAGCACAAGTAAAGAAAGATATATTTAAAAGAAACCAAGAAGGGGGCAGCTAGGTGGTTCAGTGGATAGAGCATCGGCCCTGGAGTCAGGAGTACCTGAGTTCAAATCCAGCCTCAGATACTTAACACTTACTAGCTGTGTGACCCTGGGCAAGTCACTTAACCCCAATTGCCTCACTACAAAAAAGAAACCAAGAAGAAAAGTACGTCTTCCTAAAAGGTATCATAGACAAGGAAGTAACATATATATTGAAGTAATATCTGTACTAAATATACATGTACCAAATAATATATCATCCATATTTCTAAAGGAGAAGTCAAATTATTTAGAGGACAAAATTGTCAGTAAAACTAGATTAGTTGGGGGACATCAACTTTCCCCTCTAAGAACCAGATAAAACTAATGACAAAATTAACAGGAAAGGACTAAAGGAGATGTTGAGAATTTTACAAAAAATTGATATGAGAGACCTCTGGAGACAACTGATTTGGGATATAAAAGAATATATCTTTTTCTTAGTGGTTCATGGCACCTACACAAAAGCTTACCTTACTATGTATTAGGTTATATAAACCTCACAGTCAAATGCAGAAAAGCAGAAATATTAAATGCATCCTTTGCATATCATGATGCAATAAAAATTACATTAAAGAAAGGGACATGGAAAGAGAGATTATAAATTAATGGAAAGTAAATAATGTAATCCTAAGGAATGAATGACTCAGCGAACAAATCATAGAAACAATAAATAATTTTATTAAGAGAATTAAAACAATGAGGCAGCATTCCAAAATTTGTGGAATGTGTATAAAAGCAGTACTTTCTGGAAATTTTTATATCTAAATGCTTACATCAATAAAAAAGAGAAAGACCAGATCAAAAAACTAAAAAAAGAACAAATGAAATAATTTCCAATGAAATGTCAAAATAGACACCCAGAAACAAAAGGTGAGATTAAGAAATTTTTAATTTTTTCTTTTCTTTTTTTGTGGGGCAATGGGGGTTAAGTGACTTGCCCAGGGTCACACAGCTACTAAGTGTCAAGTGTTTGAGGCCAGATTTGTACTCAGGTACTCCTGAATCCAAGGCTGGTGCTTTATCCACTGCACCACCTATCTGACCCCAGATTAAAAATTTTTTTAAAAATCAATTGAATGAATAAAAGTAGGTGCTGGTTTTATCTAAATACTAATAAAATAGATAAACCATTGGTTAATTTGATGAACAAAAAGAAAGAAAAACAAATTATCAGTCTCAAGAAGGAACAGGTGAATACATAACCAACAAAGATTAAATTAAAGCAATTATATTTGGCCCTATCATATGCCAGAAAAAGAGACAATGTCCGTGAAATGGATGCATACTTACAAAAATATAAAATGCCCATGTAAACAGGAGAGGAAATAGAATACTTAAATAGCCCTATGTTAAAAGAAGAAATTGAAAATGGCATTACTGAGTTCCCTCAGAAAAAAATTCTCCAGGATTAGATGGATTAGAAAATGAATTCTACTAGATATTTTAAAAACATTTCACCCTAATACTATATAAGCTATGTGAAACAACAGGAAAAGGAGGAGTGCTATCAAATTCCTTTTATGGAATAAATACAGTTTTGATACCTAAATGGTGAGAAGACACCATCATCCTACCCCATCCAGGAGGCGAGAGGTCCACAGGGGTTACACATTGCACACCATTTCTTGAATGCTTCAATCAGTTCTGCTCACTTTTCTTTTCCTCCCTAAAACAATAAATACCATTTGTTACATAGCATGGCTCTTGAGCATGGGGAGAGGGAGAGATACATCGGATCCCCTGGTGGTGTCAGAAACAGAAAAGATCAACAATTTTTTTTTTGTTAAAAGGTCAATAATCTCAAGAGTAATAATGGAGGGGGGAAGGAGGAAAGAAATGGGTGTGGGTTAGTGATTATCAATGGCAGATCTCAAATTACACTAGAAATCAGTGATTATGAAAACAATCATTTTTGTTTAGTCCCATCTGACTTTTCTTGACTGCCTTTGGGGTTTGCTTTCTTGGCGATTATCCTAGAGTGGTTGCCATTTCCTTCTGCAGCTCATTTGAGAGATGAGGAACGGAGGCAAACATCATTAAATGACTTGCTAAGCATCACTATGAGGGTTGGAGACCAGATTTGAACACCAAAGGAAGAGTCTTGCTGACTAGGGGCCCAGCAGAACCCCTAGCTGCCCAGAAATCAATTGATACTTGTTAAAAATTAGGAGGTTGATTAATGAAAATGATTAGGTATGCAAAGTATAGGAGCAAACAAATAAAATAATAATGTTTAATAAATCTGAAGGGGGAGAGAGGACACACTATTTGATCATTTTTCTGGTGGGGCAATGAGGGTTAAGTGACACAGCTAGTATTTATCAAGTGTCTGAGACCAACTATTTGATAATTTTAAAAAAGATGTTATAATGCAAAACAGTTTGCCAGAAATTTGAGAGGACATCAAGAGCTGACACCATCCATCAAATTAAACTACTAATGGATACATAAATCAGATGTGAAAGGGGGCTCGATAGCAAATTAGAGGAGCAAGGAGGAAATTACTTTTTACTTCTATGGAGAGGGGGAGAGGTCTTGATAGAACAAACAAGAGAGAGGATCATGTATTACAATGGAGAATTCTGCTTCGATAAAGTGGAAAAGTTTTTGCACAAAGAGAGTCAATGCAGTTAAAATGAGAAGGGTTGGGGCAGCTAGGTGGCACACTGGATAAAGCACCAGCCCTGGATTCAGGAGTACCTGAGTTCAAATCTGGCCTCGGACACTTGACACTCACTAGCTGTGTGACCCTGGGCAAGTCACTTAACCCCCATTGCCCCGCAAAAAAAAAAATGAGAAGGGTCACAGTGAAGTGAGGGAAAACATCTTTGCAGTAAAGTTCCCTAAGGACTGAATATGCAGGATCTAGATGGAACTGATTCCAGTTTCCAACATTAAGAGCCATTTTCCAGTAGGTCAAAAGTTATGAAGAGGAAGTTTTCAAAGGAAGAAATGCAAGCTACCAAAGGCCCTATGACAAAATGCTCTGAATCCCTCAGAAAGAGAGCAGTGCACATGAAAACAACTCTCTTCTTTCAGTCTGTAAATCATGGAGATCTGCAGGGTCAGGGACAGTCCCCTCTTTCTGTGCCACAACAAGATACATGGAAAAGCCCCATTCACCAGGTCCTGGTTGAAACCAGAAGAGAAAAACAAATATTTCATTAAATTAAAGAACACAAAATGAAAGAGATGATATGGAGAAGGGGAGGGGAAGATATGCTAGACTGCCTCCTCTCTCCCCAGCCCCAAGGCCAAGCCAAGGATGGGAAGAAGGGAGTTAAGAAGGAAGGAAATGTCCACATGAGGAGGGGAGGGAGGGAGTGTTCCTAAAGGCTTCTCCCTGCTGGCCTGTACCAAACCCCACCCCATCCCATGACCCCCCTGAGCTCCAGTCCTCCAGTCCAAGGCCTCAGTAGGCAGGGAGCCCAAGGCAGGTGCAGTCCTGGCGGAGCTGAAAAACACAGGGTGACCCACACACACACGATCCTACCTACATATGCACCAAAGGCATAGAAAAAGGTATTAATAATTCTAGGACCTTACACATAGACAGTCCTACATTTATACAAAACAAAGGTATAAACAAAGGTATTAATAATTCCACAGCCTCAGACACACACATACACATACACACATGATCCTACCTATATACACAACAGAGGCATAACCAAAAGTATTAATACTTCCACGACCTTAGAGACACAAATACACACACACAAACATGATCCTACCTACATACACAACAGAGGCATAAACAAAAGTATTAATACTTCCACGACCTTAGAGACACAAATACACACACACAAACATGATCCTACCTACATACACAACAGAGGCATAAACAAAGGTATTAATACTTCCAAGATCTTGCACACACACAATCCAAGCTACATACACAACAAAGGCATAAACAAAGGGATTCATACTCCCATGCCCTTACACACACACACACACACACACACTCACACACACAATGTTACCTATATACACAAAGGGGTAAGCAAAGGTTTTAATACTTCCATGACCTTAGACACACACATACACACACACACACACACACAGAAGATCCTACCTACATACACAGCAAAAGCATAAACAAAGGGATTAATATTCCCCTGACCTTACACACACACACACACACACACACACACACACACACACACACACACAATTCCAAGTATCCCCTAGACGCTAAGAGAAGCCAGTGGGGGAGCTTCATGAAAGTTTGGGGGGGAAACCAAGGAGAAGATAAGGAGAATAATGGGAGGGGCAGGGGAAGGAGCAGGGGAGGGGGCACTCACCTCAAACCCAGCCCCTTTGGCACTAGCAGGCCCCTCAGGATCGCTCAGTCTGGAGGATGGGGTGTCCTGGGGAAGGGGAATGGGAGAGGGTGAGAGACAGGCAGATCTTAAGCTGCTCACCTCCCCCTCCACAGTCAAAGGAACAAGGAGATGGGGTGATCTCCTCCTTCTCCTCCAAAGACAAAGAGAACTTACAGAAATAGAGGGTAGGAGGGGGTGGGCGCTGTGACCTCACTGTAGGGTGGGGCTAGTCTCCTCCCAGAATAGAAGGGAAAGGGAGGAGGGAGGAAGAAGAAGGGATGAGAAGGGGCTTTCAGACATCAGGCCCAGAGCACTGGGGGCGCCCACACTCCAGTCCTTTCTCTCAGTCCCCATCACCCAGCCTGGGAGGAGAGGGGGCCCCAGTGCATCTTCGCCTGCATGTAGGCCCAGGGTTGACCAGGGTCCCAGGTTCTTGAGGGCAGGCTGCTGGGGCTGGGAGGGGGCACCTCCTGAGGTCAGCTTGGGGTTGTTGAGGGTCTAAAATGAGAGGAGGCCAAGGAGGGGGAAGGGGACATGAAGGGAGTGGGGTCCTGGGCTCCACAAAAGGGAAGCACTAACCCTTCAATGGGACTTGGACTCCTCCCAAGCCCCAGAGCAGAGGAGGAAGGGGCTGGTCTGGGGGAGGGGCGGGTCTCAGCCTCCTTTCTCCAGGCCTGAGGAGACAAAGATCAGGCAGGGATGGTGCCGGGGGTATGGGGTGGGGGGGGGGCACAGACACACAGGGATGCCTGCCCCCTTTGTTCATGTGGGACTACCCTGGTCTAAATCCTACATAATATAAACCTTCCAGAACCTGGACAAGAGGGAGCCACACCCTCCTCTCTGGCTCTGTCTCCTCTACCAAGTGACTGCATCATTGGACAACAGTCTGACTCCTCTGCATGACTCCAACTCCATAAGGAGTGGTATCCTGGCCATGACACTGAGCCCTTAGCAGCTCTGGGAGAACCCAAGTCCCCACACAAGGATTGGGCATGGGAGAGCGGTGACAAGAACACCCAGTCACAACAACACTTCACCGGTGCTGGGCATATGGTTAATAGCGGCTCTGGGGACCATACTGTCTCTGACTTTAACTGTGATCTTAACTTTGAAAGCAAAATGGGGTAAGGGCCTGAGGGGATGTGGGAGAGCAGTGTGGTCCTCAGGGTCATTGTAGAGGAATTGCTGGGTGTAGGCCTAGAGGAATGCAAAGGGCAGAGGGACTAGGAAGCCAAGCAATGGAGGAGGACTACAGAGCAGAAGGGACCAACGGGCCTTTCACAGGATTTGGGTTGTAGTTAGGAGCTGGAAGGAGAAAAGTCACAAATCACTCCATCCCCGGATTCCAGAATATAGCGGTGAGGATCTCTGTGGGGGCTAAGACCTGGAAACAAAGGGGATACCCCTCATTTGGGAATGGGATGAAAACTGGGGTATAGGAATATGATTGGAGCAGTCTGACCTCATCATTTCCCTGAAACTGAGAACTCTGTCTTATTCTGCATCTTGAGTCCATCACCTTTTTGTCACAAGGTGGATTGCATGTTAATTGGTCACTGCACTTGTCAGTTCTGAAGTCTTATCAAGGTGGCAAAAACCATGCCTTTTAGGGATTCCAACCTCTTCATTGTTGTCTCCTATCTCAGGGAATTGGATGCAGAAGGAAAGTGTCTTTATGGGAACAGGTTTGCACAACCCCCCATCTTAGATCCCTGAAAGGGACAAAAGACAGCTCCCACCTAGGATTTGTAACCTATTTAATTGGCTTTGGCAGACTGATTTTGAAAACCTTTTAGGAAATTCAATTTAAAAGTCTATATTCATGACAAAACAGCCTCACAATAAGTACTCAGGTTCCACAAAGACAAATTCAGCTGTTGACATTAGATGCATCACGGTCTTAGAGGTACCTACAGCTACATTTTTAGAAACAAGAAAACGTGAAGTTGAAAGAACAAATCCAACCATTGCCTCTTTCACTCTATCATAATCCCAGTGGTTATAGAACTCCAAGGCAGAGGTGATGGCTGCCATGGATAGTGACATTCATAGAGACATAAAATTAAGGCCCATTATTCTACTGAGATGTCCCTTTGTGGAACTGACCCTCATGAAATTCACCAATCAAATGCCAGGATCCAGTAGAGATCACCCATTGGGATGCAGGGCCTCATTGAGACCACCAAGGGAGAGCTGGACCCGGTCCCCTCCCCCAAGGCAGAATATTTAATGAGTGCCAGGTCCCCAGTGAGATCATCATTTCATTCATGGAGGTCTCATCCTGATCACCAGTTGGTTACCAGATTATTAATATAGGCCGAGATCCTCAAAGAGAGTACCAGCCAAGTCTCAGAATCCCTTTCTATTCTTGTGAATATCTGGATAACAGGATAACTCAAACCCTAAAACTAACTAGGCAAGACCACCTACTGGACATCACAGTTCCCTGAAACCCAGGCCTTCCCCCAATTTGCTAATTTCTTTGAAGAGAACCTATGTTTTAGCAAGTCTTTTTTTTTTTTTACCATTAACAAGCATTACTTTTCTCTCCCTCACACCTCCACTGGGAAAAGAAAAAGAAAAAATATAACCCTTGGAATATGTATGCATACTCAAGAAAAACGAATTGACCATATCGAAAACTAGATCTCATTCCACACGCTGAATTCATGACCTCTTTGACAAGAAGTGGGTAGTCTTGAGTTATACTTATTGTCTTGATTAGAGATCTTACATCTTTCACAGTTGTTTGAGTGTACAAAGTTATTATTGTATAAATTGTTCTAGTTCTGTTCACTTCACTTTGCATTGATTCATACAAGAATTCCCAGGTTTCTTGGCATATCTAATGGAACATATCCATCCCATTGGTGTACCATGATTTGTTTGGCCATTTTCTAAAGACAGTGCCTCTTAATTTCTAGGGGTTTTTTTTACTATAAAAGCTGATATAAATATTTTTACACATGTGTGTCCTATTCTTCTTGCTCTGAGCTCTCTGTTTAAGCCTGGTACTGGTATCATTGAGAAGAAATGTAGACACAGTTGAGTGACTCTTGGGCTTAGTTCCAACTTGCTTTCCAGAATGGCTGTACCAATTTATAGCTTGATCACTAGTGCATTAATGTGCCTGATTTCTTGGAGCTCTTAACAACATTTGTCATTTCCCTTTTTGGTCTGTCACTTAAACATTTTTTTTGTGGGGCAATGGGGTTAAGTGACTTGCCCAGGGTGACACAGCTAGTAAGTGTCAACTGTTTGAGGCCAAATTTGAAATCAGATCCTCTTGAATCCAGGGCCAGTGCTTTATCCACTGCACCACCTAGCTGCCCCCAACTTAAACATTTTTATTTATTTTTTTTTTTTAGTGAGGCAGCTGGGGTTAAGTGACTTGCCCAGGGTCACACAGCTAGTAAGTGTTAAGTGTCTAAGGCCGGATTTGAACTCAGGTACTCCTGACTCCAGGGCCGGTGCTCTATCCACTGCGCCATCTAGCTGCCCCCCGACTTAAACATTTTTAAAGCACTTGCTATGTTCCCCGGATATAATGCAAGGAAAAAGAAAACAAAGGCTGTCCCTGTGCTAAAAGAGTTCATATTTGTTTGGGCTTTATCATAGTTATATTGATTTCATTACATATTTCCCATTTAAATTTTCAACATTTTAACATTAATTTTAATATATTTTATTTTGCACATTTATATATAAAAATTTCTAACATTCACTTTAAAAATTTTTGAGTTGCAAACTCTCTCCTTTCTTCCCATCCTTCATTGAAAAGGCAAGCAATTTGACAAAAGTTATACATGTTCAACTTATTTCCATACAAGTTATTTCCATAGTAGTCATGCTGCAAAAGAGAACACACACACACACACACACACACACACACACACACACACACACACACACACACGGAAAAATAAAGACAGTTTTAAAAGGTATGCTTCTATTTCTTTTCTAACTCCACTACATCTTTCTCTGGAGATAAATAGCATTTTTCAGCCATAAATTCTTTGGAGTTGTGTTGGATCATTGTATTGCAAAGAATAGCAAAGTCATTCACAGTTGAGCATTGTACAACATTGCTGTTACTGTGTAGAGTATTATCCTGGTTCTGCTCATTTCACTTTGTATCAGTTTATGTAAGTCCTTGCAGCTTTTCCTGAAAACATTCTGCTCATCATTTCTTATAGTACAATAGCATTGAATCACAATCATATACCACAACTTGTTCAGCTGTTCTCCAACTGAGGGGCATCTCCTCAATATCTGATTCTTTTCCACTACTACAAGAGCTCTATATCTATGTATATAGGTGTCCTTTTCCATTTTGTTTTTTATCTCTTTGGGATACTGACCTAGTAATAGTATTGCCAGGTCAAAGGTTGCTTTTCTAGTCCTTTAGTCATAGTTCCAAATTGCTCTCCAGAATGGTGGAACCAGTTCGCAACTCTACCAAGAGTGCATTAGAGTCTAAGTTTTTCCACATCCTCTCCCAACATTTGTCATTTCTTCTTTTCTCTCATATTAGCCAAACTGATAGGTATTAGCTAGCATCTCTGAGGTGTTTTAATTTGCATTTCTCTAATGACTAGTGGTTTAGAATATATTTTAATATAACTATTGTAGCTTTGATTACATTGTCTGAAAACTGCCTCTTCATATGCTTTGATCATTTATCAATTGGGGAAAAAACTCTTGTTTTTATCAATTTAGTTCAGTTTCCTATATATTTAAGAAGTAGATCGTTTGTCTGAGAATCTTGCTGTTCAAACATTTCCCATTTCCTGCTTTCCTTCTAATTTTGGCTGCATTTTTTCATATGGCTGTTGATGGTTTGGATTTCTTCCTGTTTTCTTCCAAGCACTCAATTCATAACCTCAGAGTGATCCTCAACAGATCCATCTCCCTCACCCCACCAGCAAATATTACCATTTCTGCTTGTTGGACGTTCATCCCATGCATCCCTTTCTCTCTACTCACAGAGTATGGCTCTCTACACTCTCAACTCATCTATGGGAACAGTCTCCTCATTGGGTCTCCTCTGCCACACCTTGGGGCTGCTGCCTCAGCAATAAGGAGAAGCATCAGCTAAAACAAGAAGCTACAAGACAATGATCTTTCCCCCTCCACAGGTGACCTTGGATTTCCCTGCCCTAAACATGACTACTCCCTTCCCTGGCTGTTGTTCTTCCAGAAGCAGTGGTGTCTTGACTTACCACTGTGTCCCAGGAGTCTGTCCCTCCCACACACCTTGCTTTTTTGCTCCCCCTTAATTTGCTAGCTGTGGGTTTATTTTCTTTCCAATTTGGCCAGACACCTGGCTTGCACCGTGTGTGTGTGTGTGTGTGTGTGTGTGAGTGAGTGTGACGGTCTCAGTAGTCAGTCTCACTCTTTTCCTCAGGAAAGCTCTGGAGAAGTCTGAGCATTGTCTGAGGAGGAGATGGATGCTCCACATTGGCAATTCCACATTGGATTGTCTTCTATTTGGCCTCAGCCTCTTGCAGCCACTAATTCAAACAACCATGTGGAGCAATGGAAAGTGTGACACATAAACGAGAATCCCAGTCAAATCAACATGTGTCATTTCTAACACAGCCATGTAATTCCAGTATGAATGAATCTGCAGGCATTAGACCATGACTGTTCATGTTTGAGGGAGAAACACAGCTGCTAATTCATGTATTGTACCTTAGATCAAGGAGATGAGGTCAGTACTAACACTGGGTGCATTTCATAGGTGAGGCAGGCGAGAGGCACATACCAGCAAGCCAAGGCTTCATCTCAGAAGAGCTGTGACAAATACAAACGTCATGATGGTGCTGGAGTAGAGTGTCAAAGCTTTTCACCAGGAGATAGATTTCTGTTGAGAAACCTTGACATTCAAAGGACTCCCAAGTTAGGTGGCCCATGGAAAATTGACCCATACCCAGTTATTGATAGAGTAGGCACCTTTCTTCTTTACAAAATAGCCCCAGAGAATGTAGGGGGGCAATCATGACTGGGAACGATTAGCAACCACCTATTCTCCAAAGAAGAGCTAGGTAGACTTTTTTGGTGCAGGGCAATGAGGGTTAAGTGACTTGCCCAGGGTCACATAGCTAGTAAGTGTCAAGTGTCTGAGGCCAGATTTGAACTCAGGCCCTCCTGAATCCAGGGCTGGTGCTTTATCCACTATGCCACCTAGCTGCCCACCAGGTAGACTTTTTAATGATCAGTTGGAGAGAGCAGATACACATATCTCTCAGCAAAGCATTTGCAAAGGAGACTGTCCACTGGTGGTAGAAAGACTTTCTGATCAGCTTTGACCACCATGTGTGATGTGTCCAGTGAAGAATACTGTGGGTATTCTTCCATAGCAGGGCACCCAATCCTAACAAAATTCTTCTCCTGCCCAGAACTGCTCCAGAAAGAAGCAGGGTATAGAATTACCCAAAGAGACCATGAACATACTAATAGCCAACCTGCTACCGCTACCACTTTAGATGTAAGCAATTCAGGTGCCAGGAGTAGACTGCAGGTTGGCCAGGGTGAGTTCGAGGTGCTGCGGGATTTTTCAGGGCAAGCCTGCAGCTGAGGCATGGTGTGGAGGTCTGGAAACCAGAAACATAAACAAGACAGGAATGAAGATTGGTAGGTATGGGCACCTTGCCAAAATGGAGTCCCTGGTAAGAAATCACAAATGAGAAGTAACTTAGCATTGAGCACGTATTTATTACACATCTGGTAAAAACCAAGCACTGCATTACTAACCATTTCTGCACTGACCTCTACTGAGGCCAGTAATTTGTTAGGCACAGATCAAAACTCAAGTTAATTCATTTCAATGAACATGAAGGGTCCTCAGGTCATTGTTCCATGTGCTGCAGATAGGATTCCTGCCCTCAAGCTGGTTCCATTCCATTCCACCAAGGGGATCATGCAAGTAGTATCCAGATCAATAAATGAAAGTAACACTGAGGCATTAGATAACATAGACATCTAAGGAAATCCAGGGAAGACTTCCTGAAGATGTTGCCTGAGCCGCGAGCCCTTGAAGGTAGATTTTGATAAGCAGAGACATGGGGAGAGTACATTCCTCATGGTGACTTCTGGATGAATCTGAATGCCAAGGTCACAAACGAATATCCTAATTGATGTGCAGATAGCTAGTGCCTAACCCACTGTGTCTGTTGGGTTGTTTTGGTTTTTTTTGGTGGGGCAATGGGGGTTAAGTGACTTGCCCAAGGTCACACAGCTAGTAAGTATCAAGTGTCTGAGGCCGGATTTGACCTCCGGTCCTCCTGAATCCAGGGCTGGTGCTTTATCCACTGTGCCACCTAGCTGCCCCTCTAACCCACTGTGTCTGAAGAAGAATATGGAGTCCAGGCTGGGCAGTGACTTGGACAGCCAGTGAAAGTGCCCAGAGTCAGAGCACCTTGTGTGAAGGACAGCAAGGAGGCTAGAGCCCCTGGATCAAAAAAGTATAAGAAGGGCAATGGAAGAAAGCACAAAAACTGGAAAGGTGGAGGAGAGACTGACGACAAGGCACTTTGAAGCTAGAAAAAAGAGATCCTATAGGTGAGAGGGAAAGACTGGAGTTTACTGACAAGCAGAATGAGCTTGGGTACCACCTGTGTTTTAGGAATACCATCTAGACAGCTGGGTGAAGGGAGGCGGGCCTTGTCCAGGAGACCCCCGGGAAGGCCATTTTAGTAGTCCAGGCCTAATGTGATGAGGGCTAGAACCCAGGTAATGACAGAGATGGAGGAGAAGAGGTGTAGGCAAGAGGTGTGACAAAGGCAGAATCAAGAGACTTTGGCAACAGATTATGTATCAGAGGGATAAGAAAGTGTGTGGAGTTGGGGATATCATCCAAGTGGTATGTGTCTTCAACAGTAATCAGGAAATTCAGAAGAGGGAAGACTTCAGGGGGGGAAGAAGACAAGTTCACTTGGGGACATGTTGGAGATTTCTGTGGGAAATCTGGTTCAAGATATGCAATAGGAAGTTGGAGATGTGAGCCTGGAGGTCAGTAGAGAGTTTAGGCCATAATAAATAGAGGGGAGAATCATGATCATAGGTTTTTGGGGTGGGGGGGGCAATGAGGGTTAAGTGACTTGCCCAGGGTCACACAGCTAGTAAGTGTGAAGTGTCTGAGGCCGGATTTGAACTCAGGTCCTCCTGAATCCAGGGCCAGTGCTTTATCCACTGCACCACCCAGCTGCCCTGAATCATGATCATAGAGAAGAGAACTGCACTAAAGGGAACCGAGATCACCATGTATAGAGGAAGAACTAAATCCAATGCCTATGTTTAGCACCAGGGGCCCTTGTCTTATATTGGCTGATCTCTTCTTCAAGAATTTTGTGGATCCAGGGAGTTGGGCTGCCAAGGTCTGAGCCAGGGAGCCGCTGTCCCCTCAGGGGAGCTCTCAAGTCATCCCTTGGATGACAACCTTAACCCACTATGCATCAGGACCTGAACAAAGGGAAAAACTCAAATTACACACATAGACAGATGCATATGTAAACAATCAGAATTCTTCTTCTACAAATTGTCTCTTCCTCTGATGGATCCTGGAGAAAAGTATAGTGATGGAAGACTGCTAAAGCTGAGAATAATGATGTCTACAGGACATCAAACCAGCAGATGATGGTAAAATCACCAAAGCAGGTGATATCTTCAGAAGGAATTGAGAATTTTTGGTGGCTAAGGTAGGTTTTACAAGAAGGTTCCATGGGCCAAGGGAAAACTAGTCCAGGAGATAGGAAGATGGCTGGGAAAGTCTGACAGAGGATAGTGTGAGGGAGAGCAGGGCCAGTGGGTTGGACAACAGTCTGACTCCTCTGCCTGACTCCATAAGGAGTGGTATCCTGGTTATGTCACTGATCCCTAAGCAGCTCTGAGAGAACCCAAGTATCCACATGAGGAGTGGGCATGGGAGAGTGATGTCAACAATGCCCGGTGGCAACAACACTTCACCTGTGCTGGGCATATGGGTAGTAGAAGGTCTGTGGAGCTTACTCTCTCCAACATCAACTTTTTTAGACAACCACCCAGGGCAGATGTGGAAACTGGCTCCGAGAGAGAAGTGAGTTGTCCTTGGACACACAGGTGCTAAGTGTCAGCGGAAGTTCTAGAACTCTCTTTACCAAAGAATGACGCAGTGGGAGAACTGGGAGGGAAAAAGAAACCATCACGTTCAACCCACCCCCTAAAAGGAATTCCCGTTCTAATATATGTGAGATGTGATCATGCAGCCTCTGATTGAAGAACAGCAAGGAGGGTCAAAGCATCACTTCATGGGAGCCCATCTCACATTAAGGCAGCTCTCATTGTTAGAATGTTTTTTTTTCCTGACACCAGGCCTAGATTTTGACACTGCAACTTTTTCCCATGTGCTCCCACCCCAACTCAAAGCCATATGTATCATACGATTTGATATCGTGCTTCAAAGTTTATAGAGTGCTTTGACACCTCCCACAGAGTGAACCCAATGTTCCGTCGGGGCCCTGGCTGTAATTCTGGCCATCTGGGAGGCATATGAGTTCAGTGAAACTATTATAATATCATGTAATGCCACAGTGATCTGTATGAAAAAATGTCCTTCTCAGAGTACTCGATTGAAGGGTTACTTTGGCTCCTGTTAAAATCAGGCTCAACTGATCAGTCATACATCTATACCATTTTCTTTTGCGGAAAGGAAAGTGATTTGCTGCCAAAGTGTTCCAATATTTGTTTAACTGTGAATGGGGATATTTGTCCTGTGACGTGAGCTTTTTCCACACTTTTTCTTCCTAAAGTAACTGTGTGTTGAGAAATGTGTTTTCCCATGGCCACACTGATGAAAGACCTTATTAAGTAGAAATGCGTTGCAATATTTCAATTCTAAACAGTCCATTTTTTCCTTCTAGGTGGAAAAATTCAAACATGCATGGCTCTAAGCTACTGTTAAATAGATGGTTATTTGGAGAAGATACCAAAGCCATCATCTGTTGTGGTCATTATAAAGGCTATCAAGTTTTCAACCAGTGTGTCTTTCAATGTCCTCAGACTAATTTACAAAGAAATCTAAATATAAAATGATTGGTTTTCTTTTTTTTTTTTAAGTGAGGCAATTGGGGTTAAGCGACTTGCCCAGGGTCACACAGCTAGTAAGTGTTAAGTGTCTGAGGCTGGATTTGAACTCAGGTACTCCTGAATCCAAGGCTGGTGCTCTATCCACTGTGCCACCTAGCTGCCCCTCTAGGCTTCTTTAAGGAAAACTGGAGGCTCATTCATCTGGGGATGCTAAGAGAAACTCATACATTGGCTTGTTGCCTGCCTTCTTCAAAACTCAGAGCCGCAGGGAAAACTCAGGCCATGGGTTGTTCTGTGGGAAACTCAAAGTCTTGGGGGAAATCCTAAGAGGAAATAGCTAATGCTAAATGCAAAATAGCTAATATGGAAACATTTTGCATGATTGCCCTAGCATAATCCATATCAAAATACTTACCTTTTTAAGGAAGACAGAAGGAGAGAATTTGGAACTGAAAAATTTTAAAACAAATGTGAAAAATTGTTTTTACCTGTATTTGGGGGAAGTAAAATGCTAAAGACTTTTGAAAGCAATAAAAATAAGTGTACCGTTCCGCAGACCCTCTACATGGCGTGAATATACCCATGTATGTGGAAAAGGGCAGAAGGGAGACAAGAAGGGAAGGCGCCCCTGTGGAGGAGAAGCCAGTCCAGTGTTCAAGAACACATGGGAGCTGGGGACAGAGAAGCAAGAACAGGAACATGACCATGTAGCTACCAGAGCCAGCCACATGAAGGCCTGGCTGGAACTGAAATGAAGAACAGGCCAGCAGGCAGACACATGGGATCCAGACTTGGAAATGTTGAGGGTGCAGAGCACCCCAGAAGTTCTCTGGGGTACATCAAGGAATCTTCTTGAGAAATCAAACCAGAGGACAGATATGCCTAGAGAGATAAGTGGAACCAGATCAGACTGAGCTAGCTTTGGGACCTCCACCATTCATTCTGATCTCCCTTACCCCTGGGGAGATAAATTTGGGTGTGGCTGCAGCCTTTGTGTCCTGAAGAGGGATCCACAGCCACCCTTCACCCAATTCCTCCAGTCACTGCCAGTGGGGGATGGTCCTCCCTCACTAAAGGAACTTTCTACAGGCAGATGGTCACACCCCCATCAGGCCTTTATAAAAGTACCTGCCAGTCTCCTGTTCAAGGAGATTGGTACCTCAGAGCCACGTGCTTTGTTCCATACCTCTCTCCCCATAAGAAGTCCAAGGATTTCTTTCATGGTTTCACTTCCCCCCCCCCTTCCCTTCCCTTGCCCCTAAATAAACTACCATCTTATTCTAAATGCCTTTGTGTACAAGAGGGTGTAATTCTTTAAAGAGGAATTCCTAAGAACCCCAACCCATACCCCATTTCCCCCATAACAGAAACATTCAGGAGAGGGCAGGAGATACCCTGGGACCAGGGACAGACACACAGTGACCCCACGCGGATGGACAAAGCACCAAAACACAGAGACCAAACTCTTGGGTGGGTGGCCTCAAACCAAGGCCTCCTCTGTCAGCACTGGAGGTCTCAAGCCAAGCCCTGATCCAGCAGTGGTGGTGGCTGTCTCTCAGCAGGTCTGCTCTTCTGCTTTCACCTGGAGGATTTCTTTAAGGTTTGTTTGTATCTTTGTTTTTCTGGTGGGGGATTGGTACAGGAAGCCAGAGTGCCAAGCCAATAGGCAGGAGCACAAAGAGACCCCAGCATTGTCTGGTAAAGTTTACATAGGGTTGTTTTTGAAATGCAGATTTCTCTCTGAATTCCTTCTATAAAGTACAATTTGCATAATGTAAATTTACAGAAAGTAACATCTGTCTGTCCTCCTTTCTATTCCCATTCCCTTTTCTCCAGAACTCTCTCATATCTGAGTTTTCTAAGATTCTCTTCATCTTCCTGACTTCTTTCTTTTTTATTTTATGGATAGATTCATCTAGCTCTCACAGGGAAAAGTTGAGGTCCCACACTGCTACAGTTTGTCTATTTCCTCCTGTAATTCATTTATCTTTTCCTTTAAGAATATGAATGCTTTGCCATTTCTCATATTTCTATTTACTATTGAAATTACACCATTGTTTATGGTTCGTTTGAAGATTTCGTTTCCCTGCTTACCCCTTTCAATGGGGGTATTTTTGCTTTTGCTTTGTCTGAGATCATGATTGCTATCCCTGCATTTTTTCCTTCAGCTGAACAATATAACAGTTTTTGCTCCAGCCCCCTATTTTAACTCTGTGTTTCTCTCTGGTTCAAGGTGTTCCTTGTAAAACAAAACATATTGTTGTATTCTGGTTCATAATCCATTTTGCTACCCCCTTACAGGTTATAAGTGAGTTCATCCCATTCAGTCTTGATGACTAACTATGCATTTCCTTCCAATCTATTTTCTTCCCTTTCTTTTTATCCCGTCTCTCCTCTAATATAAGGGTATAGAGAATAAATACAAATAAAGGCAAAGTACAAGGCAGTCTGGGAGCGAGGCCACTAGAAGTTGGGATGAAGAAAGGCTTCATGGAATAGGTGATGCTTACACTGTGTCTGGATGAAAGAGGGGGATCCTCTGAGGCCCAAGAAGTGTGGGGACCAATTTTTAATTGGGGAGTGCTAGCTAAGCGGCTCGCCGCAATATTGGGGCAAGGAAGGAGACCGGCAGCCTCCCTCAAAACAGAACAAGATTTATTTTTAACAAGAACGAACTTTAAAAAACCACAAACAGGATCAGTAGGATCAAGGGAAAGGAAATAAAATGGGGAAAGGGAAATTATAATACCTGAAAAAATACCACTGCCCAGGAATTAGCTGAGCATAAGCAGATGAACTCCTGATTCCTTCCAGCGACCGGCTAGAATGCCCAATTCTCCTCCTCCCCCAATCCCAGAAACACCCCCACACAGCCCCAGCCAATGGGATGGCCGCTCTGACAGTCACATGACTGCCCTCACTAGGCTTCCAATCATTATAATTTTGCCAGGCCCATGTAGGCGTCGGCAAGTGGTGATGACGTGCCAGCGCCATGGCGACGGCTACAACCAGTGGGTGGAGCACCCTGCGGTTTGTGGAGCCCCAGGACAGTGCTCACAGAGGCATAAAAACCTCAAATAACAATTAATTCTTTACAGGAGAGAGGGCCAGCTGTAGAGTCAGGAAGTCTCAGGGACTGAGCCCTGCTTCAGACTCATGCTAACAGCATGACCACAGTCAAGTCACTGAACCTCTTAGTGCCCCAGACAACTCTGTAAGATCACAGACATGTTGAGATTGTTGTCAATCTTATTGAGGAGGCAGAAAGATGAAAGAGCGCTGGACCTCAAACACTCTGACTTGCCCTTGTCAAAGGTCACACAGCTAATAAGTTCCTCAGGCTGGATTTGAATTCAGATCTTCCTAATTCCAAGCCTGGTGTTCTAAGCCTAAACCCCCTAGATGGAGAGATTCAGAGATCCCAGAAGACTGTTGCCAAGCCACTGTTCAGGAGGCTGGCTTGAGGCAGGGAAGGGTAGAAAAAGGGCTCATTCTCAATACACTGAGCTTATACACTTAGCCCTTTCTAAGTACATCACCAATCCTGAGGAAAAACCTGAGTTGCCCTACCTGAGTTAGGAACTTGCCAAGTATCTTGATGTTGGGTGGGCTCAAGTGTCTGGGAGGAGGACCTATAATCCCACAGAGAATGCAAACTATCTTGAATGAAACAGCAAGGGAAACTTCAGCTGTCCCAGGGGAAACTTTGCACTTGACCCTGTAACGTTGGAATGATGCCACCTGCTGGAGACTTACTGCAGATAGCTCCACCATGAGGAGAAGGCCTCTGAGGGCAAGACATACTGCTCTTTGGCATCAGGAAGTGACGTTTGCTTGTGGAAGGAAGAGGGGACTAGGCTGGCACTCTTGCTCTCTTTAGTCTGGACTCTGGTGGAGAGTGGAGCTAAAAATGCACTCTCCCTTTGATAGAGAAATCTAAGCCTTTCTCTCTTCACCAAATTCTTATTCTCCTTAATAAATACTTAAAAGTCTAAACTCTTGCTAAAGCTTATAATTTATTGGAGACCACTCATTAGATATTTTAGACAGACTAGCTAGAATTTTAGCCCCTTACAACCCCTGGTCATCCCTGGCTTTTGGCCTTCTTTGTTCTGTTTCTATATAATACCTGACCTGGCCCACTGAGAGTGCAGGGATCCATCACTCTGTTCTGTTGCCACCACAGGACTGGTCTCATGACTGAATTCCTTTATCCAACATCCCCAGTAACTCCAATATATTGAAATATATAATCCATGCTGGTGTAGTCAGCTTCTTCCTTTAAAAATCAAATACCTGACCCTGGGCAAGTCACTTAACCCCAATTGCCTCACTAAAAAAAAAATAAAATCAAATACCTTCCCATTATAGAATACCATAATAAATGCCATCCCTCAGATGGTCTGTGTCCTTATAAATTTCTTCCCTCTGGAATGGAGACAAGAGAGTCTCAGGAAGATCCCCTCATCATCACATTTTATTAACCCAGCCAGGCATCAAAATGGTGGGGAGAGGTTAAGAGACTTGTCCAGGGTCATGCAACTAGTAGGTATCAGAGGCAGGACTTTAACTTAGTTCTTCCTGGCTCTAAGCACTGGAGACAGAGCTACAGTTCAACCAATGAGGCAGTAATATGCTTCCTCAGGGCCCGTGTGGCCTATGAGGCTTTAGTTTCCAAATTCCTTGATGCCAGCATATAGACACACACACACACACACACACACACACACACACACACACACACACCTGGGCTAGCTTCCATGTTCACTTTCTTTTTTTGATGAGGCAATTGGGGTTAAGTGACTTCCCCAGGGTCACACAGCTAGTAAGTGTCAAGTGTCTGAGGTCTGATTTGAACTCAGGTCCTCCTGACTCCAGGGCCAGTACTCTATCCACTGTGCCCCATAGCTGCCCCTCTATGTTCACGTTAATGAAATGTTACCTCCATTCACATATATTAAATTCATTCATTCAACAAACAATGAGCATCTGTAGTGTGCTTCACTTCATGTGTTGGGTTACTTTGGGCTGGGGTAGGTATCGAATAGCTTCCTGAAATGCCTCATGTTCCAAGGTGGGACTCAGGAAGAGCAGGCTAGTGGCCAGGCCTGGGAGGCTTGGAGATCCAGGCACAACAGGCAAGCCACCAGCCCCCAAGGCTTTTGAGCCTCGATTCAAGAAACTTGGGAAAGTAGTCCCTGTACCACAAGTCAAAAGAAAGGCTGGAAAATTGAATAAGAACAAAAATCCATTAACATATGATGATACTGTCATAACAGGGAAGATCAAAACAGAAACTCAGAAAAGGACAACAGTGTCAAAATGTCTACATGCAAAAGACTGATTACAATGATGGCTATGAAATAGGGGCATGGGGAGGTGGTGATGAGGTGAGTAATGCTTAAACTTTACTCTCAATGGATTTGGCTCAAGGAGGCAATAACATATAGGGAAATAGAAGGAGTGGGGGACAAGTAAACATTGGGGGTTGATAAAAAGAAAGACAGATAGAGAGAAAAGTAGGCAGAAGAAAAACACTGGTGAGGAGGGACAGGGTAAAAGGAGAGACAGAAAAGTAGAAATGGGAAAAACAGGATAGAGGGAAATACACAGTTAGTAATCATAAGTATAAATGCCAACGGGATGAACTCACCCAAAAACCAGAAACAGATAGCAGAGTGGATTCAAACCCAGAATCCCAAAATATGCTGTTTACAAAAACATATTTTAAGTGTCATGGGGTGCAGAGCACCCCAGAAGTTCTCCAGGGCACATCAAGGAATCTTCTCCTTGAGAAACTAAACCAGAGGACAGATAACGCCTAGAGAGATAAGCTGAACCAAATTGGACTGAGCTAGCTTGGGATTCCTACCCTTCATTCTGGTCTCCCTTGGGTGTGGCTGTGGCCTTTGTGTCCTGAAGAGAGATCTGTAGCCACCCCTCACCCAATTCCTCTAGTCACTACCAGTGGGGGATGGTCCTCCACTCCTCACCCAATTCCCCCAGCTACCCCCAGTGGGGGATGGTCCTCCCTCACTAAAGGAACTTTTCACAGGCAGATGGTCCACCCCCATCAGTCCTCTATAAAAGTACCTTCCATTCTCCTGTTCGAGATTTGGTACCTCTGAGCCATGTGCTTTGTGCCTATCTCCCTATGAGAAGTCCAAGGATTTCTTTCATGGTTTCCCCCCCCCCTTCCCTTCCCTTGCTCCTAAATAAACTACCACCTTATTCTAACTACTTTTATGTGCAAGAGGGTGTAATTCTTTAAAGAGGAATTCCTAAGAACCCAACCCCTAACCCAAAACCCGTACCCCATTTTCCCCCATTACAGAAGTAGATATACACAAAGAAGAAAGGTAAAAGACTGGAGGAAAGTATTTCATGTTTCAGTGAAGTAATAAAAAAGCAGAAGCAATCATGATCTCAGAAAAATCAAAAGTAAAGAAAGATATAATTAAAAGAAACAAAGAAGAAATGTACATCTTCCTAAAAAGTATCATAGACAAGGAAGTAATATATGTATCGAAGTAATATGTGTACTAAATGTAGGCATTAAAATTAGCCTCAGGCTCCCAAAGCGGAGCTGCCCCGCCCCCTCCACTTCCGCAGCTGAAGTCTCTCCAACACCAGCTGTCTGCCACTAGTGAACTGGCATAGTGGAGAGACAATGGGAATAGGAGGCACAAGACCTAGACTGAAGCACTGCCTTACTTATTGTGTGACCCTAGGCAAGCCACTGAAACTCTGTAAACCTCAATTTTCATATCTCTAAAATGGGGTTGCTAATGATGGGTATGGTAAGGAAATTGCACAATAATTGTAAGGTTCAAATGAGGTGTTTAAAAAGGTTTTTTAAACCATGAAGCACTATAGGAGTCTTTATTATTTTTATTACCATTATTGTGCTATTGATTCTTTTCTGTTTAATGTTCTTCAGATCATGACACAGAATTGCTGTCTTCGGTAACTCAATAAAAGTATTGGGATGATAACTCATCTGCTGCAGCCTCCAAAAAGACAATTTTAGGACAATTCTAGTAGACAGGACTGTGGAGATCAGGTGAGATTAATAAAATTGAGAATTAAAAAATTCGACTGAGAAATAAAACTAGGAATTGGTTTTATGAAAAAAAAGACAAATAGATAAACCATTGGTTATTTGACTGAAAAAAGAAAGAAGAAAATCAAATTACCATTCTCAAAAATAAATAGGGTGGGGGCAGCAAGAAGGCGCAGTGGTAAAGCACCGGCCCTGGATTCAGGAGTACCTGAGTTCAAATCCGGCCTCAGACACTTGACAATTCCTAGCTGTGTGACCCTGGGCAAGTCACTTAACCCCCATTGCCCTGCAATAAACAAAACAAAACAAAAAAAAGAAAAGAAAACAAATAGGGTGAATGCATATCCAATGATGATGACATTAAAGTAATTATTAGGAGATATTCTGAACAATCCTATACCAGGTAAACTGAAAATCAAAGTGAAATGTATGAATTTACAAAAATATAAATTGCACATATTAACATAAGGGGGAATAGAATACTTAAATAACTCCATTTTTAAAATTTATTTTTTGTGGTGTCTTTTTTTTGGCAGGGCAATGAGGATTAAGTGACTTGCCCAGGGTCACACAGCTAGTAAGTGTCAAGTGTCTGAGGCTGGATTTGAACTCAGGTCCTCTTGAATCCAGAGCAGGTGCTTTATCTACTGTGCCATCTAGCTGCCCCCTATAACTCCATTTTATAAAAAAGAAATTGAACAAGGCATAAAGGAGTTCCCTAAGACAAAACCTCAAGGATCAGGCAGATTTATAAGTGAATTCTACTAAACATTTAAGGTACAATCCATCCTAATAATATGCAAAGTATTTGGAAAAAATAGGTAAATAAGGAGTCCCACCAATGTCCTTTTATAGGAAAACATGGTTTAGATAACTAACCCAGGGAGAGAAAAACAGAGAAAGAAACTGTAGGCCAATTTCCTTAATGAATATCAATGAAACATTTGAAATGAAATTCTGGGAAGGAGATGACAGAAAAATAGGGCAACAATCATACACTATCACAAGTGGGATTTATACTAAGTTTTCCTTACATTTTAACAGTCCTGCATTCTATCAGCATAATTAAACATATTTCATATGGGTCTGGGATAAATCAGAAGTTTTCTCATTGAGAAGCTAAACTAAAGGATGGACACACCAAGGAAGGAAGGAGAGATAATGGGAGCCAGGGACAGAGATAACTCCAGAAATGAGGACCACAGCCCCTCATTCAAGCCTTTACCATCACACCCCTGACTCAAGCCTTTCCCCACCCCCAAAAGAAACTTTCCATTGTCAGGTGGTCACCCCATCTATCTATAAAATCTTTTGCCTTTCTTCAGTTTGGGGAGGAGAATGTTACTAAGCCATTTCCTTCCTTTGGGAAAAAGTCTTCAACTTCCCACTTGGTCACTTTCTCTAGCCCCCAAATAAAAGATTATTTTAATCAAATTGGACAATGTGCAAGAGTGTAATTCTTTACAGAGGATTACTTAAGGACTGCCACCATCTATTTCCCTGCTGACATGTTAAAAACAAAACCATCAGAAATTGTTTGATTATATCAATAGATGCAGAAAAAAAGCTTTTGACAAAATACAACCACCATTCCTATTACAAACACTTTAAAACACAGGAATCAATAGAACCTTTCCAAAATGACATGTAATATCTTTTTAAAACCCAGAGCAAGCATTATCTGTAATGAGAATAAATGTGAAGCCTCCAGAATTAGATCAGGAGTGAAGCAAAAATGTCCATTATCATCACAATTATTCAGTATTGTACTAGAAGTCCTACGTAGGGGATGATGACAAGAAAAAGAAATTGGAAAAATAAAAATGGGAAATGAAGAGACAAAATTACAGCTCTTTTCAGACGATGCATGGTATACTTAGAGTAACCCAGAGAATCAAGTAAAAAAGTAGTGGAAAGAATTAGCAACTTTAGCAAAATGGTTGTGTACAAAATAGAAATGATCAGCATTCCAATATACAACCAACAAGACCCAGCAAGGAGAGATGGAAAGAGAAACTCCATTTAAAACAACTGCAACCAATATTAGAGTTGATTTATTTTTGCAGGGCAATGGGGGTTAAGTGACTTGCCGAGGGTCACACAGCTAGTAAGTGTCAAGTGCCTGAGGCTGGATTTGAATTTAGGTACTCCTGAATCCAGGGCTGGTGCTTTATCCACTGTGCCACCTAGCCACCTCTGCAAGCAATTAAAAATACTTAGGAGTCTCCCTGTCAAGACCAACCCATGGACTACATGAAAACCATGACAAAACACTTCACACAGAGAAAGACAGATCTAAACAACACGAGAAATATGAATTGCTCATCGGTTTGCTGAGCCAATAAAACAACAATTCTACTTAAGGAACTTAGTTATTCAGTGTCAAAACAATCACAATACCAAAGACTAATTTTATAGAATGAGAAAAAATAATTCATCTGAGAAAAAAAGAAGGCAAAGTATTTAAAGGGAAACCATTTTTTTGTTTTGTTTTGTTTTGTTTTGTTTTGTTTTGTGAGGCAACTGGGGTTAAGTGACTTGCCCAGAGTCACACAGCTAGTAAGTGTTAAGTGTCTGAAGCCGGATTTGAAACTCAGGTACTCCTGAATCCAGGGCCGGTGCTTTATCCACTGCGCCATCTAGCTGCCCCAAGGGAAACCATTTTTAAAAGGTGAAGAAATGCAGTGAAGCAGAGCTAGATCTTAAGGTATAATAAAAAGCAGTGTTCATGACAGCAATCTAGTATTGTCTAAGATATAAAGAGGCAGATCAGTACAATAGATTAGGTACACAATACACAGTAGGAAAGGACCACAGTAATTTAGTGTCTGGTAAACCAAAAGATCCAAGCTTTAGCAGTAAGGATTCACCATTTCACAAAAATTGCTGGGAAAACTGGAAAGTTGTTTAGCAGAACTGAGCAGAGATCAACATTGCATACCAAGAGAAGGTCAAAATGGGTACATGGTTTTGGCACAAACAGCGATATCATTGGTAAATCAAGGGAGCGAGGAATTATGAACCTGTCAGACCTATGGATAAGGGAGGGTGTGATGAACAAACAAGAGAGAGAAAGGATCATGGGAAGTGAAACAGATCATTTTGATTACATGAAATTAAAAAGGTTTTGCACAAAAACTAATACAGCCAAAATTAGAAGTAAACCAGGTATATGGGGGAAAATTGACAGCAACTTTCTCTACTAAAGGTGCTATTTCTCAAATAGATAAGGAACTGAGCCACATTTATAAAAATATGAGTCATTCCCCAATTGAAACATGATCAAGGACTGCTGCATATGTAAGATATAGAAGGAAATGATTCCAGTTTCCAACATTAAGAGCCATTCTCCAATAGGTCAAAGGACATGAACAGGAAGTTTTAAAGGAAGGAATCCAACCTATCAATAGCCCTATGACAAAATGATCCCAATCCCTCATAGTGAGAGAAGTGCACATGAAAACAGCTCTGTTCATTCAGTCTGTAAATCGTGGAGATCCACAGGGTCAGGGACAGCCCCCTCTTTCTGTTACACAACAAGGTGCATGGAAATGCCCCATTCACCAGGTTCTGGTTGAAAAGGTAACAAAAACAAACATATCATGAAAATAAAGGACACCAAAGAAAAGAGATAATGTAGAGAAGGGTAGGGCCATACAAGGCCAAGCCAAGGATGGGAGGAAGGGAGGAAGGGAGGAAAGAAAGATGGAAACATCTACCTGAGGAGGGAGGGAGTGTCTACAAAGGATTCTCCCAACTGGCCTCTACTGCACCCCACCCCATGACCCTTCAAACCCCCTGACCTCCAGACAGAGGCCTGGGCCAGTAGGAAGACCCAGGCAGGAGCAGCCCTGGAAGAACAGGTACACACATGCATACACAAATACACGCATACACACAGGCAGACACGATCTTACCTACACACACTCATAAATCTATTAATAGTCCCATGACTGGCAGCACTAGAAGGGTCCTCAGGAGAGAGAGAGACAGAGCTGAGAGGGTCTTCAGAACACTGAATATCCTTGCTGGAAGGGTATTTGCTTAAGTTCACACAGTTTGTTCTAGAGATCTTCCCAATCAGGGAGTGGACTTGAGGTCAAGTCTATCATTACACTTGCCTAGGATGTTTGATCTTTCAAAGCTATTTAGGACCAAATTCTTCCTCCCACCATCTGAAGTCCTGAAGAAACTGAGGGTGTGTGTGTGGCAAATATAGATTCCCTAATCTTGGAGCAAGCCTCTCCTCCAAGTTATTTTTAGTAAGAAATAAATAAAAAATCAAAAGTATTTTTCCCTTGCCACACTGTACAAATGAAGCCATGCAGGTCCAGCAGAACTTAATCTACCTTTGTCTGAGTGACTGATGCTAACAGGATTGGCTTATTCACTGCACATTACTGATGAGATGAATTATTTAATCAGTATAAATATGAAAGCATAAACAGGCATTGAAGCCCCCTATACCAAAAAGCCCAACCACTGGGCCCCAGGATGCTTGTCTCTGGATTGTTTAAAGAGCAGGGAGTAGGATGGGGGCCTCACACCTTTTCAAATGGAAACCCAGATCAAACCCAACTCTTGTGGACTCTAATATCTCTAGAGGTAAAATATAATGGCTAGTGTGGCAGCATCAGCTGGCTCTAATCACTGGTTGCCATAGTGACTGGCTGTTGCCAAGGACACCTGCAATGCTGAGTTGTTGGCATTCAGAACACCTCCTTATCCAGCTTCTCTTTTGATCCCTGAGCCAGGAGGACGGGAGGACTTCTTGCAATCTTTGTCCTAGCCTGCCAGCTGGGTGCAGATCTAAATCACCAGGGGCTACAAAATATCAGGAGCTACCCACCCATGCATACATACACACACAGAGGCATATGTATTGTTTGTATTGAGAGACTTGAGAGATGGAGAACAAAAGAAAGACAGACATAAAGATGCAGAGACAGAGAGAGAAATATAGATGCTGAGTGCAGAACAGTGTGCCCAAGAAGAAACAGAAAGCAAGCAGTTGTTGCTATGAGACATCCATCAGGGAAGGAAACAAACATCATCCCAGGCACTCTGGTGACCTCCCTGATCAGCTCCTAGCCAGGTGAGAAGAAACTGAGGCCTAGCAAAGTTAAGTTATTACCCAGCATCTCACAGGTACTAAGCATCAGAGGCAGCATTTGAACCCTGGTCCTCTGACTCCATTACAGCCAAGCTTCCAGCAAAGACAAGTTTCTTTCCATAAGACAGTTCTGCCTCCCAGAGCAGCTTTTGACACCAAACCATGGGTGTCCCAGGAGGCATCAGAATTTGGCTTTTAATTCTCCACTAAGAAAGGCTAAAGGACCTTAAGTTTGTGTGTGAGCAAGCAGGCTAATATGATAACAAACATAGGACACCCTTTATTTTTGCCTCCTTTAGGAGAATTTCTCAAAATCCTGTGTATTCCTGACTGTGGCTCTTTGCTACTTGAATTCTTTCTTTGGAGCCTGCTGGCAATATTTTTTTTCTATGACCCATAAAGTTGGAATTTTGGCTCTAATATTGCTGGGAGTTTTCATTTGGGGGGTTTCTTTCTGGGGGTGACCTATAGATCCTTTCCATTTCCTCTTTGCTTTTTGGTTCTAAGAGGTCAAGGAAGTTTTCTTATTTAATTTCTTGAAATTTTATATCAAGGCTCTTTTGTATGGCACATCTTAAATTGTTTTTTCCATATCACTCATTTTTACTATGATACATATTATAATTTCTTTCATTTTATAAGTTTTTGTTGTTTTCTGTATATAGTACATCAAATTTATATTTTTAATTAATTATATCAATAAAGGAGAAGAAAAGCACATCAAGGAATTCAGCATGCAACTAAAATATCTTTAAAATTAATTAATTACAAGTCCCCAATTAAATACCAAATTGGAAATCCTGAAAATCAAAGGAGAGGTTCATAATTGAAATTAAGAAAACCAATGAACTAATAAATAAAACTAGAAGAAAGTTTTATGAAAAAACAAAATAAGTAAAGCATTTGTTAAGTTGGTTTTTAAAAGGAAAGAAGAAAACCAAATTATTATTATCAAAAATGATGATGGTGAATTCACTACAAATGAAGAGGAAATTAAGATAACGGTTAGGAGTTATTTTGTTTAAGTAACATGCCAATAAATTTGACAATCTAAATGAAATGGATGGATATCTACAAAAATTAAAATTACCCAGATTAACAGAAGAAGAGATAAAATATCTGAATAGTCCAATCTTAGAGAGAGAAATTGGACAATACATCAACAAACTTCCTAAGAAAAAATCATTAGGACCAGATGAATTAACAAGTGAATTTTACCAAATACATAAAGAGCAATTAATTTCAATACAAGATAAAGTATTTGGGATAGTAAGTGGAGTCCTACCAAATTCCTTTTATGACATAAATATGGTGCAGATACCCAAACCAGGAAGAGACAGAACACAGAAAATTATAGACCAATTTCTCCAATGAATATTGATGCAGAAATTTTACATAAAATACTAGCCAAGAGATTGTAGCAATACATCACAAGGATCACACATTATGACCAGATGGGACTCATACCAGGAATGCAGGGCTTGTTCAACATTAGGATAACAATCAGCAGAAGTGACCACATCAAAAACAAAACCAAGAAATCATATGATTATCTCAAAAGATGCAGAAAATGTCTTTGAAAAAATATAGCACCCATTCTTATTAAAAACAGAAGAGAGCACAGGAATGAATAAATGGTGCTTACGTTAAAATAAGTAATACTCATCTAAATTCATCAGCAAACATCTACTGTAATGGGCATAAGCTAGAATATGATCAGGGATGAAGCAAGAATGTCCATTATCACCACTATAATTTAATATTGCCAGAAATGTTAGCTATAGCAATAAGAGAAGAAAAAGAAATTAAAACATTAGAATAGGCAAGGAGAAAACAAAATTATCACTCCTTACAGATGATATGATTCTATATTTAGAAAATCCTAGATAATTAACTAAAAAGCCACTTGAAATTATTAACTTTAGTCAAGTTGTAGGATAGAAAATAAACACACATAAATCATCAGCATTTCTATATATTACCAACAAAGTCCAGCAGGAAGAGATAAAAATGAAAATTCAATTTAAAATAACTGTAGACAATATAAAATACCTGGGAGGCTACCTGTCAAGACAAACCCAGGAACTATATGAAGACAACTATAAAACACTTCCTTGAGGTATAAGGTCAGTAATGGAGTCTCTGATTCAAAGGGTATGGACATTTTATTCGCTTTATTTACATAATTCACATTACTTTATGGAATGGTTGTACCATTTCACAACTCCACCAACCATGCATTTATGTGTCTATCCTTCCCCAAGCCCTCCAACATTGACTGTTGTCATTTTCCCAATTTGCAGGGTGTAGGATGAACCCTCAGGGTTATTTTCATTTCCACATGAGCATGTTGAGAACATAAATTATGACCTGCATAGCAACAATAATAGCACAATGGATCAAGTGAAATCTGCACAGAAGTGACCAAAGATGTAAAAGAAGAAGCAAAACCCAATGATGTTTATGGTTTAGGTTCCAAAGCAATCTGATTTAAAATCTAATCAACAAGGAAGGGTCCAAGTCAGATTTTGTTGATAATCACCTCTGGTCTTCCCCAACTTTTTTGAGTCTAGGAATAGTATTCCCAGTTCTCCCAACTCTTTCAAGTATATACTTGTTCTTAAGATTGTTCTTCTCTCTGATTCTAACATACAATCAATGTTTTGGCCCTACGGCCCCCACAGGCAGGAGCAGGTTTCCTTTGGACAGTGTCATTCAACAAGAAGCCCCTGAGTGTCTCTCTTGTGCCAGGTTGTTAGAGGAGGCTTGAGTGGCAGCAATCTCTTTTTTACTTAATACTATTTTAGTTTACTGGGGGTAGCTAGGTAGTACAGTATATAGAGCACCGGCCCTGGATTCAGGAGGACCTGAGTTCAAATCCGGCCTCAGACCCCACTTACTTGCTGTGTGACCCTAGGCAAGTCACTTAACCCCAATTGCCTCACCAAAAAAAAATAGTATTTTAGTTTTTCCAATTACATGTAAAGATAGATTCAACATTCATTTTTATAAGATTTTGAGTTCCAAATTTTTCTCCCTCCCTCCCTTTCCTGTCCCCTCTCTAAGACAGCAAGCAGTGTGATAGAGGATATACATGTGCAATCATGTTCAACTAATTTCCACATTACTTCGGCTCTTAAAGAAGATTCAGAACAATGGTGGAAAACCATAAGAAAGAAAAAAAGTGAAAATAGTATGCTTTGGTCTGCATTCAGACTCCATAGGTCTTTCTCTGGAGGTGGAGAGCATTTTTCATCATGAGTCTTTTGGAATTGTCTTGGATCAAACTATTGCTGAGAAGAGCTAAGTCTATCATAACTGATCCTGGTATAATGTTACTGTGTACAATGTTCTCCTGGTTCTGCTCACTTCATTCAGTACCAGTTCCTGTAAGTCTTTCCAGGTTTTTCTGAAATCTCATCATTTCCTACCACACAATACTATTCCATTAAATTCATATAGTCCAAGTTATTTAGCCATTCCCCAAATGATGGGTATTCCATCAATGTCCAATTCTTTGTCACCATAAAAAGAGCTGTTATAAATAGTTTTGTACATGTGGGGTCCTTTTCCCTTTTCCCTTTTTATGATCTCTTTGGGATAAGACTTCGTAGTGTTATTGCTGGATCAAAGGGTATGACCAGTTTTATAGCCCTCTGAGCACAGTTCCCCAATTCTCTCAAGAATTGTGAGATCGGTTCACAACTTCACCAGCAATGCATTAATGTTCCAATGTTCCCACATCTTCTCCAACATTTATCATTTTCTTTTTGTGTCATATTAGTCAATCTGATAGGTGTGAGGTAGTACCTCAGTGTTGTTTTAATTTACATTTTTCTCATCAACAGAGATATAGAGCATTTCTTCATGTGACTATAGATAGTTTAATTTCTTCATCTGAAAACTGCCTCTTCATATCCAGCCAAGTCTGACACATCGTGACTTCCCATTTGAGAGACTTTTCATGCCCATAGGGGACCATGAAGATACATGAGGGGAAACAGGTGCCAATCAGGTTCCATTCAGTTAATAGACATTTTAAGCTGCTTAACATGTGCCAGGCTCTGTGCTACCCTGGAAATATGAAGAACTGTAAGACAGTCCCTGCTCCCTCACAGACCTCAGAATAATAGGGGTGACAAGAAACAACTACAGATAAAAAAGCTATATATGGGAAATACTAGAAATAATCAACACAAGGAAGGTGCTAGAGACTTGTGGGAAATGGGAAAAGCTTCCCATAGATAGTGGGATTTTAGCTGAGACTTGAAGAAAGCCAGAGAAGTCATGTGGCAAAGATGAGAAGGGAGAATGTTCCAGGTGTGGGGGACAGCCCCTGAAAGGAAATGGCCAGATCTGGGACATGGAGGATTCGTGCTAGGAACAGCACTGAGGCAGCTGTTGCTGGACTGAAGAGTATATCACAGGGTGAGGAGGATTAAGTGGGAGTGAGAAAGATGTAAGGAAACTGGAGAGGTGAAAGTGCGTACTTTATAAAAGGCTTTGAATGCCAGAGAGGATTTTATATTTGGTCCTGAATTGATAGAGAACCAGTGGATTTGACAGGGTAGAAGACAGTGATAGGGGGAGGGCCCATGGATAGACTTGTGCTTGAGGAAAAAGTTTCTGAGAGCTGAGCATAGGACAGACTAGAATAGGGATGTACTGGAGGTAGACCCCAACCAGAAGGTTGTTTCAATAGTCCAATTTGGGAAGTGATGAGGGCCACACCAAGGTTGTGACATTATCAGAGGAGACAAGGGGGAATATATGAGAGATGTTACAAAGGTGAAATTGACAGGTCTTGGCAACAAGTTGGTTTGGGCAGTGGTGAGAAGTCAAGATTGAAGGATGACTCTTATGTTGTGGGCCTGGGTGACTAGGGGGATGCTGGTACCTTCAACAGTAATAAAGAATTTTGAAAGGGAAGAGTATTGAGTGTAGGGGGATAGAGAGATTTCAGTTTTGGACACACTGTATTTAAGATGACTCCAGCACAACCAGTTGGATATATCTAATAGGCTAGGTGGAGACAAAAGACTGCAGGTCAGCAGAGAGGTTCAGATTGGACAAGTAGATCTGAGAATCACATGCATAGAGATGATCATTGAATCCATGGGAACTGATAAGAACAGCAAGTGAAATAGTATGGGACAGAAGGGAAGGCAGTTCAGGACAGAGCCCAGTGGGACACTCATTGCTACCAGGCATGACATGGATGAAGATCCAGCTGAGAATACTGGAAAGGAGTGACCATGGTGAGGTGCACAGGGAGAGGTACTGTCTTTTACCTTTCTTTCTATTTCCAGTGCTCAGTACAGTGCCTGGCAGCTAGGTGGCAAAGCGGATAAAGCACCAGTCCTGGGCTCAGGAGGACCTGAGTTCAAATCCGGCCTCAGACACTTGATATTTACTAGCTGTGTGACCCTTGGCAAGTCAGTTAATGTTCACTTCCCCAAAGAAAAAAAAAGAAAAGAAAAGAACCAACAACAAAAAAGGAGATCCTAGAGAGAATCATGTCACAGAAACTTAGTCAAAAGTATCATGAGAAGGGTAACTGCAAAGTGATCAGAAAAACTGAGGATTAA